>NC_058337.1:59052063-59355094 GCF_905475395.1 Chrysoperla carnea | reverse complement strand
ATATATATTCAGTTAACAAATAAATAAAATAAAATAAGTTAGCAGTTTTGATAAATTTGTCGAATTTACTTGTAACACATAGGAGACGGTATATAGCCGACCTTCGCCCATCCGATAATCAAATGAGACATATTTTTTATGAAATTTTATTGAATTATAAACACGCTTATTATATATTGCCTATCGAAAAGTGTTCATGTATATTTTTAATTAAAAAAGTTTTAGCCAATTTTTTTTTTCTAATGGTTCTTTGAAAGCAAACTTGAACCATTATTTGCGTAATTAAATTATCTTTTTTCTGATATCAAGTTTGATTCGTTACCAGATCGGTGTAGCTACCTACTTTGACTTACCTACTCATATAAATATTATCGAAGATAATAAATGAGAACGCGAGTTTTGCCCCCATCGTGCTCACAATATTATTATCAAGAATTTTGTAAAAAATATATAAGAAAACTCGTTTTGATTAATTACATTGAATAAAACTTAATGAATCTTTTATTTTATTGAATAACTCGATGAGATTAGTTCGACCTTGGCCGGGGTTTTAGACTATGATGAGTTACATTTTTTGAACTCATATTATTTCGTACTCCAACAACCTTAAAGTGAAAATAAACAAGTGAAAACAAATAATTGACTGAGTTAATTGTTGAAATACTATGTATAGACAGTTTTGATTACTCTGTCCCTATACACATGCATACATGTCACACATGTACAATTTGCGTATAATTTGCGCATTCACGGGTAAACATTGATGTTAACGAAAAAATCTTTCAAGCAAAAGTTGTTTGTTTTTTTTATAACAAACACGTTTTACATTTAAACTTTTGTTCTATCTCTAACGGTTTACAAGATGGGTCCTACGGACCCAAGACACAATTGACCTATCACGCTCATTTACGAACTCGACCTGACCTTTTACGTCCTCTGCACGCTATAAAAATTTCAGCTTGATATCCCTTTTTGTATTTGAGTTATCGTGATGACAGGCGGACAGACGACAGCCAGACGACAGATAGACTAAACTTAGTATACCTCGGTATATTTCATATACATGGTATAAATAATAATAAATTTAAATCCTTCTAAAGAAAATTTTTTTTAAAATCTATACATGTAATATTATAAATATAAACATTTAAATGATTCGGTTGAATAAAATAACGATTCTCTTTTAAAAATCACGTAATTTAAACGTTTAGAGTGTAAGAGCTAAGTTTTAAATTACAAATAACTGACATCGTTTATTTAAATTTCGTAATAAATTAATTTATTTCACTATATAAATGCTTTTGAGGCAAATTTATGTAAATATTTGTTTCTAAATACGTTTTGTAGGTATATGTTTTATATTCCCAATATGTTTGATATTCAATTTTATAGTTTTTTGTATTTATTTTGTAAGAAAAAAAAAAACTGATTAAAGTATTTTTTTACAGAAATCCATAATCATTATTGTTTTAGGAATAAATATTTAGACATTTCGAGGTATTATTCAGTCAAAAGACTTTTAAAAAAATGAAAATACATTTTTATTTTTTATTATTTATTTATTTATTTATTGCCAGGATAATATACATACATATAATACTCATTTATATATTATAAATGTGAAAGTAAGCATGTTTGTTTGTTTGTTTGGTTGTTACGCTTTCACGTTAAAACTAGCGAATGGTTTTGAATGAAACTGTACAGCAATATAGCTCATACTTCAGAATAACACATGAAATATAATTTATAAAGGTATATTAATAAAAAAAAATTTTTTAATCAATTTAATTTGACCTTAGCATAAATTACAGATTTCTGTAAAAGTAGTCATTTGACATTAAAATAAATTACAGATTTCTGTAAAAATAGTCAATATAAAATATTTCACGGCCATCTTTTCTGATATACTCAATGAATAATTACGACTATTATACATTTAAAAAAAATAGAAAACCATACATATACTTTTTACCTGTTTAAAACAATCCTTACCATTATTTCGAGTTTTATAGAAGCGAAGCGAGTGGGTATCACTCTAGTATTTTATAAATATTAGATTTTTTTTTTTTTGAGTTCTATGTCGTGATTCAACAGTTTTTTGTTCAAAATAGAAAAAGGTAAATATTTTTACAAAGCTTACGCAAGGCTAAGTTTAAGGGTTTGATTTATATCCCGCAGAAACTTTTCAATCGAAGACCATGGTGAACGCTAATCCTGTTTTTAATAAAAATAAGAATCTAAAAAAGAAATATTGAAATAATGAATCATAAATTGAACGACATCATTTAATTATAAATTGAATAATTAATTTATGATTAAAGTATTTGTCTCAATTTATGATTAAATTATTTGATTCCATTTATGATTAAATTCATTATTTCAATATTTCTTTTTTAGATTCTTGTTTTTATTGAAAACAAGATTATTTACCGAGATCTTCAATTCCAAGATATCCGCAGAGTATCGATCAAACCCTTGAATCCAGCAAAATAATTTTACTTGTTTAATGGTTTGGTAAAAATGATCAATTTTCATGTTACTAATACTTAATAACTTTGGATGAAAGTTTTGTCTAAGAGTAATGAAACTTCATCAAAACAATTTCATCGTTTAACTTTAGAAATAATTTATATATATCTTTGAAAATATTCACCGAAAATTCCAATTAATTACTTCTGGTTTAGGATATTTTGTGGAATAATATTTATGTTTTTATTTAAATTATATTCAGATTTACACGATCCTGACTGAAAAATAACGTTATGGTCAAGCTCACTATATTTTATTATAATATTTGACCATTATAGGTTTTTTATAGTAATTGGTGGAAGAGGCGATAAAATATATACATCAAAAATATTAAATTCTTGGTCGAAGGATCATAAACACTGGTTATGTAGAGGTATTTAGAAAACATAAAATAGAGTGAAATAAGTAGTGATAATAATCAAATTGATAAATATAATTATTTTAAAACAAGCAAACTAATACATATATATTAATTAAAGAGAATTGAAAAAAATACACTCGAACCAGGGCTCGAACTCGGACTTTTTGGATTTATGTCAAGTGCCTCTGCACTCTGTGTTTCGAACTCGAATAGAATTGGTAGGGCGCTTGACATGAATCCAAGAAGTCCGGATTCGAGTGTATTTTTTTCAATTCCCTTTAATTAAGATTACTAGACAAGAAATTTGTCAATATTTACTTTACGCAGTATGTATCATATTAAAAATCATAAATTATCATCAGAGACCATGATGTAAATAAAAATATCGTAAACATGATTAAAAGTAAACAAAAAGAAAAAATAATAATATATATTAAATTTAAATAATTTATTTAGCTGATTTATTGTAAAAAATTTATACAATTGGATATTGAACATAGTAAAAAATCTTTTGGACAACGAATTATATACCAAGTATTCTAATGTGTGGTATTTTAAGCATATTTTTTAAAATAAGTGAAGAAAAATGGTTTCTTGAAAACAATTTTGAATGAAAATTCAAAATAAATTAAATTGAAACACTTTGTTCCAAACACATCGTAAATAATTTTGAACAATTCGCTTGGTCCGCTTGTATGCTTTAAGAAAATGACTGAAGTGTGTCCGTATGTATAACCTTGAAATCATATTCACATTTAGCATTTTTCCGATGATATAAAATTAAATATAAATATATATTGAGTTTTTGCAGCGATATAATAAAGATATTTGACAAGGATGTTCAAAAAAATTATGACTATTTTCAGAGTAGTGTGGATTATGATTTTTCGGACTCTGATTTAATTAGTTTGTCATACTTTTGACGTGGGGTGATAAAAAAAAAGATTTTGAACATCGTTGTAATTATTCTTTTTATGACTTTTAGCGACACTACCTACAATTTTAAACTAAAAAAAACTACAAACACTTGAGAGATAATTACTTGAATGAATGTCATTTTACCATTTAAGTAAAAGACCACTATGATTTAGTGATGTTTGCCAAAAATAGATTATCATCAATTAAGATTATATACACATTTTACTACTATGACTAATAATATTTTTTAAATGTCTCTACTGTCACAGTATTTCAGTTTAAAGTTTTATTTTACAATAAGAAATTACCTGCTACCGTCAAAACTAATTTAGACACATCCTTTATAAAAAGAAATTACATGTAAAGTCAAACACATATATACGTATACATGGGAACCCTACTACACCTCTGTATACAACATTAAATACTAATTCGGTGTATGGAGTTGATCATTGTTCAATTTTTATACTTTTGCACAAATTATTTTCTATTTTTTAACCGACTTCAAAAAAAAAGGAGACAAATAACTCAATATCTCGCCAATCGATTTCGATGATTCTTTTTTTAGTGAAAAATTAGTAAGTGTACTTAAGATTCACTAAAAATCACTAAAAAAAAAATTAACAAAAAGAAAACTGACTTCAAAAGAAAAACTTTTCCAAAACAAATTAATATGCACTAAAAAGTAAAAAAAAATAACGATAATATAATGTAGTTAAAATTATTGTTGTTTTTGGAGTCGGTGTCAGCCAAGCTAATGTAGGAAACTGTTCTGTCAGAGTTGTTTCCTTTGCTGACACCGACTCCAAAAATAACAATAATTTCAACTACATTATGCTAACGTTAATTTTTAGTTTTTAGTGCATATTAATTTGTTTTGGAATTATAAAATTAATGTAATTATATTGCTTATATTTTTAAATTAATGAATTGTTTATTTTAAAATCATATACATTAATATTATTACATTAATGATTAAACTATTGCGTGGAAACTGATAATACTTAGAACTTTTCTAGTAAAATATTTATTAAAATAATATATATATATAATATATCTTAATTTTCAAAAATAAGATTTGTACAGAAAGAAAAGATTTGGCTCATTACCGAATTCGTTATTAATAATCCCACCAAACTATCCAGCTTCTTTGAACTCGTTGAAAAATAGGTGCAATTTTAGTAAATTTTCTCTGACATTTCACAGTCAGATACCATTGTAATAAAATAAAAATTTTTGTAAGGAATTTTGTTCAACTATTCAACAATTTTGGAAGCAAATTAAAATTTTGCAAAGATATTGTTTTCTTTAACTTCAACTTTACTAATGTTCCTCGTAATCCCTAAAACATGGTCAAATGTTTCAAGAATCGTGTATATTATTATATAGTGTGTTCATTTCAGAAGTACCCACTCGTAATAAATCTCGCCCTGATGTGATTATTTGACTGAGAACACATCGATTTAAATATCGAATGGAAAGTTAAAAATGGTGCCTCGAGAATTTTTGGTTTCATCCCTTAGCCTTATCCACCCACACTTTACAAATTCTGATGACACTCCCAATCTTGTGGTACCTCATTTGAGAGTGCATGAAATTCTCTATTCGATCAATTGATTCTTAAGATAGACTACACAGAAGATGAAAGTCAATATGAAATCAAATATTTATTTTTATCAAATCATTGTGGGCTGGTTACAATGTTGAAATAAATTACAGTCATAAGAAATTGTTTTATGACAACTTTGAAATGACCACCGTCATTTGGGAGACAAAAATATCTCCTGTAGAAGAATTTCTTGAAAGGTGGATACCTTCCATCTTCTGTGTCGTCGATCTTAAGAACCAATCGATCGATTTTTTGTTTATTATGATTGAAAAGAGAAATTTACGCCCTTTCAAATGATGCATCACAAAGAAGGGGATACCATTCGAAATTTCCTCAATTCCTAACCTAAAATTCTTTAGTTACCATTTTTAAACTTTTTCGTCAGTATCTTGATTGACGTATTTTCACTGAAATAATAATATCAGGTTAAAAGCTAATAATGAATGGTGAATACTTTTGAAATGAATACACTGTATATGTGGAATGCAAGGAGAAGACGAAATTTTCTAGGAGAAAAATTTTCAGTAGAACAATAATTTATGATCAAATGTAACCGCAATGACTCTCTGTATATAGGGGTGTACTTTCTTGAGTTTACTTGACAATAATTACTGTACATAGATATTATGAGAATAAGATTTATATTCTTAACAGAATAATACAATTTGGATTTGGTTGAACGTAATCATTACAACTAAACTAAGTAACGTGAACGTTTTATTTGTTGTTAATATTGTTTGGTTCCATATCAGTGCATTTAATAACATAAATAATAAATATAAAATATAATTTATCTTTAAGTTTAGAGCAGAACTCACTAGACTAATGTAAAAGTGTTCTATGAATGTAATTTTTATTGTTTTGTGTCGTTTGTAAGTTTGTAATATGTAGTTACATAGAATTTATAATTTTGTCTCCCACAGTTAGTATTTACTTAGATATTACCTACTAGTAGTAATGTAGTATAGTAGACTGTTCGAATAATAATTTTTTTTTTTCTATTACTTACTTTTAACTATTCAAATGTACACGTTGAATGTTGCTAGCATGGACAATCGGGTGTATGACTGGTTCCTGGAAACCATGTCATCAGATTATTTAATGGTATTTATAGACTTCATATAAAGTTCTTACTAAAATTTTTTTATTTATTTTATTTAGAAGTGTACTCTTTTTAAAACTAAAAACATATTTATGGGGTTATCTTTACTATCATGCATTCTTGATATTTTTTTTTTCGACAAAATTTTGTTTAGTGATGGGGCACATTTCTGGCTTAACAGATATGTCAACAAACAAACTGACGGTACAAACAACCATAGACAACTTATTAGAATAATAAATTTTATTTTTTTATTTGTGAAAACTACGGTTTGGAAGATCAGTTCTAATAGCAACAAACTCAACCAGACAAACTGTAATGGAAAAAAAACACATCCAGGCAAAACAATTGTCTGATGTGGTTTATAGACCGGCCGTTGGAATCATTGGTTCATCGGTCCGTGAAACCATGACTTTATTACAAGAACAATTTGTTGAACAGTTAATTGCGCGCATTGTGCCGGTGAGTTGGCCACCTGGATCCTCCAATATTACACCGCGGATAATCCGCGTACGATTGAGCATCTCAAGACATGTTAACTGTCGTTACGAACAATGTTTGAAGGAAATAATTTTAAAAAATGTCAAGAATGATTCATTTTGTGTGATAAAAAAGATAGCTCGATAAATTTTTTTGTTTTAAAAAAAGTATCTCCAAATGATTCATAGATTATTTTCAAAGGTTTTCAATAGAAAACTTTTAAAATAAGAAATATAAATTTAATTATCATAAATGATGTGTGCGACATATATTTTCAAGTTTTCGTCTCATTTCCACAGTTTTTGTATTTGCTATGTACCTCTTTTAAAAAACAAGGGGTTAAATAGGATTTTTGTTTTTCAGATTTTTTTTTAATACGCTGTTGTTGTTTTTAAATATAACTGTTGCTTTCATCAGATCCATCATAAGTCTATGATTGGCTATAGCTGTTATACTATCATAAATAACAAGCTAATATTGCTGAAAGTGGTGGTATTATCTTAACTCTTCCTTGGACAATTCTAGTAAATAGAAAAAAATATTTTTATGACTTCACAAGTTATTGTGCATATTGGCACCTACATTTCAAATACCGTTTTGATGGCATACTTAAATCGAAAGTTTTAATTTGTAATTTTTTTGAAAAATATATAAACTAATTAAAAGTTAACACTTTTTATGGCCTCTATTAACATCATCCAATAATAATCGGAATTGATTTTAAAATGTTAATTTTCCTTTTTAAATTGTTTGATCAGTACTAATAATGTTTATTTATTTGTAAACGTAGCTTGAAATCTTATTACGTTAAAGAATTTTATTTTAATAACATTCTTACATGAAACATAGAAATAATTTATTTGATAAAATAATTTTAAAAAAAAATTATTTTCAATGTTTTTAATTTGTTATTTATTTTCATGTGAGAGAAAATTCATTGAAACGACTTCCCAGGACGAAATCAATAATTTAAAGAAATCTCGTAATTTTACTTTTTAAGGTTTTTAATAATGCGCTCACCAAGATAGGGATGATATTACCGTTTTAAGTTCTTGATAGTTTTTTTTTTTTTTTTTTGTAAAAAGTTACCAATTATTTTATACCCGTTACGTTATTGAATACAAAAAGAAAAGAGTAGTAGCTTTTAGTTCACGGTGTATATTGCAGAAAAAGCTGTATAAAATTCATGTTTATAAACTCTAATATTATGTCTCCCTTTTCTCATACCCGTGTAATAACTAATAATAATTAATGACGAAAATAATGAAGCACTACAAATGGGTAGAGTATTGTCAAAAGAAATTAAAATTTACATTTTTAAAATGTGTAGATTTACGCGTCGTCGATTAAATTTACGAAAAACAGAGATACATAAACAAAAAATAACGATTATGTAGGCTTTTGAACTGATAATCTCCTATTTCCAATGTAAAAAAAGTTATTTACAAATATACCGGACGTCCAAATAACATTTATTTTTTTCGTTTCTATATCTCGACGTTCTTATTGACCCTTTTAAACCTATGTGCTTTGACATAAAATTAAAATATCTTGGGTAATAACAGAAAATAAAAAACAGAAGGAAAAATCACAACAAGGAGACTTTAAATCAGTCTCCTGTAAGCTGATCAGACAAACAACAAGGAGTAAGGAACCACCCACCTTAAATGTCCCACTGATGTAATCGTAGATTATTAAATAAGATAGTATATCACAAACTACGGTAAATCAGGATTTTAAGCCTTTAGGGCTTACGTAGAACGAGGATAATCGTTTTGAAGTTTCAGTACATTTTAGGTCCTTACACGATGAATACAGAGTTTTTACGGCGGTTTCTTCCATATCGAGAGCAAGTTCTTGCAGGTGAAGAGAAATATCTGACAACGGTAGCTACTTTTATCGAATTTTTTGTTTTTGGCAATAATGCTAAGAGTAAAAAATTTCAAAAGACTTATATCATACTAGTTATTGTAGGACACACTGTAGTAAATATAAGTACGTACAGTTGTTGTTGTGGAAATAGATTTAATAACCTGATTATCAACGATAAGCTTATTAAATTTCGTTTACTTTAAATTCCATTGACAAAAGCAAAACACAATATATATAATCGATTTATTCAAATAAATAATACCTTTTAGAGGTATGGTGTGGTAAATGGGAATTATTGTTTCAAAATATTTTATACATTTATGTACAGGATCTTCATTTATACACCTTGCTTTTAAACAAAAATGCTAGCATAATAATATCCTAGCATAATAATTCGTAGAAAAAAGGAGGTTTTTAATTTTTTAATTAATTGTCAAATAAATAATTATAATTTCATTATTTGTAAACAGAAATTATGAACGTGTGTATAAAAAAACTATTGTAAAAATAATTATCATAAAAATACAAAAAAAAAAAGAAAGTAAAACATAAAATTGATCATGTTTTTCAGATTTTATATCAAACGCCACCTATGAACAGTAATCAGAAGTTACCAACGAATCACTAAGCTAATAGTTAATTTTATAGCTTTGATTATGATTATATACATAGATGTCATGTATTTTCGAATGAAAAAAGTTTTAGTTTCTTAGGATACGGTATAATATCTATTGTTATCATCGTCAGCATGTGACTGACCATGATGATGATGATGATGACGACTTCGCATTGGTGATGCGAATCCATAAGATTTTACCGTACCAAAAGTAATCTTACACACCTATAAAGATTTGCACTTCAAATGTTTCCTAGCTGCTAATTAGGTTCTTAGTATTCAAGCTTTGGTTGATACTAACTATTTTGGCTATGGTAGGTGATTTTAATTTGATGGATTTAAAAGTTAACATTTCGAGATATAATTACAAATACAACTACATATTTTTAAAGTTGTTAGACTTAAATGCATGTTGTATTGTTGTAAGGCTTAAATGCAAGCAACTAAGTATTTATGCTGGCACAAATTTGAACAATTTTTAACGCTCGGCGACAAAAGGAGGAAGTTATAAGTTTGACCTCTATGTATGTGTGGGTGTCTATGTACCGATTTTAATTTGTTAGTTTCAAAAGGTAATTTGATCGAGAGTCTCTTAGTTATGTTCAAAAAAATTGGTTTAGTTTGAACAGGGTTACAAGAAAACCGTAATAATAGAAAGTTTTGTAAATTTCACTTTTAAGTCTGTGGTACCAATGTTTTCAAAAACTGATTTGGGAAAGAACAATTTAAGCTACAAAAAACCTTTTTTTTAAAAAAAAACAAACAACTTAAGTTTGAAAATATTTTCGAAATGTGAAAGCGTTTTCAATCTATATAAAAACTTAAAAACACAAATAACTCTGATTGAAGACAATATTCGAAAAATTGGGTGCTCATAAAACGTAGAAAACTTGGTACCATGATTTGGATCAAGTAAGTGGGTTTTTGGATAATATTCAAATTTGAACTTGTAAGAAGTACTTTACTAAGGGACGTCCATTAATTACGTGATACATTTTTAAGGATTTTTTTACAGCCCCCTCTCCCTTGGTGAGATATCGTAAGATTTTTTCCGACCCCCTTCCCCCTACCCCAATCTCAAGTGAGATTTTTCAAAACTTTATAAAACTATTTTCGGTATAAAAGTATATTGGATTTATTTAAATTATATATATCATTATATTCTGTGGCGTTCGGACAAATATGATAAACATAATTGTGTCAGATTTTGCCATATTTGATTTAAGATACGTTTTTACTTTCATTAACTTTAAGTTAACTTAATTTTCACGCAAGTTACAACATTTTCTGCTAAAAAAATTACGTGATATTTGCCAAGACCCCCCCCCCCTCTCCCCGAAGTGAGATTTAGTAAGAGTTGGCTCGACTCCCTCCTCCCCCATACATACCTCACGTAATTAATGGACGCCCCCTATTCTTAGTGTCAATTCCCGTATTGCTTTAATATTTGAAAGATCATACTCATTGAAAATTTTCATACATAACTTAAAGTCATTGTACATAAAAAGTAAAAATGAATCAAATTTCATTTAGTTGAAATATTTTGACAGTTAAATTAACTGATACCTTCTTTAAAAGCTTACTGCTTTGTTTTTTTGATGGTAACAACCATTCAGACTAGCTACCTTTGTATAATAAATATATATTTTTCAAATATAAATCCTTAAAATCCGTTTTTATAAAAAGGATTATTAATGTTATTTATTGTATTATATCTACATAAATGAAATTAATACCTTACAGATTAATATACTAATTTTATTATAAGTTTTTATTTAATAACATTAGTAGCTAAGCTAAGCTAAGGTAAGCTATCTAAGTAGTTGGTATGTATTGTATTTCTATGTGTGTGTTTTAAAACGCGTTAGGTGTGACACTAATAGCTTTTTATCTGTCTGTATAAGTGTTCATAAACAAACTTTGAAGAAACGATTGTAAACGAAACGTGTACCCATATCAAGCTATTAAATTGTTAAGAACAATTAAGGTAAAATTATCTATCATTTTGAAATTTATATTATACGGAAAGTTTTTAAACTCTTCAAGGTAGACATGTTTGTTTTGTGTATACGTTAGAAACTTAACTTCTGTTTTTATAAGTTACAATTAATAATTAAATTTGTAGATAAAAATCTAATATGAACTTTTACGTACTCTAAACTGCGCAAAACGGGCTCAAAGAGAGTCAGTATCGGTAAGTATTTCCATGGGCCCTTAAAACCGTTAAAAATTTTACAAACACGCTATCGCTATGGTCATCAAACACGCGAATGAGAGTTAGGAAGGAAGTTTCGCATTTCAGTGTTGGATGAACAAAACGGAATTGATATTTGTAAAAATCTCTTTAAAACTAAAAATGATTCAATACATTTTTTAGTATTTTTATACCATGTATATATGTAATAGTATATTAAATTTAGTCCCAAGTTTGTAACGCTTAAAAATATTAATGCTACGCGATAACTCAAAAACGAAAAGAGATATCAAGCTGAAATTTGTATAGTTTGTTCAGGACGCAAAAAGTTAGGTCGAGTTCGTTAATGAGCAACATTGGTCAATTGGATCTTGTAAACCTCTAGAGATAGAACAAAAGTTTAAAAGTAAAAATGTTCCTTATAAAAAAATAAAAAACTTTTGTTTGAAACATTTTTTCACAAACATCACTGTTTACCCGCAAGGACGCAAATTAGGCGCAAATTGTATAGTATGTATTATATGGTAGGCAGTTATGTGTGACATGTATATATGTGTAATGTGAGAATGTATTCAATACAGTCTATACATGATATATCAACAATTAACTCAGTCAATTGGTTGTTTTCACTTGTTCTTATTATTTTTGGTCAATTTGCATAAGAGATATAATTACTGGTAATTTGACCATCTAAGGTATTAACTTTCCACTTAAGAAATACTAATTTTTATGGATGTTTTATATTTGATTGGTTATAAACTAAAATAAGGTGCTTTGTTATTCAAAAAGAGGCGTTTCTTTATTTGAATAATCCATTGCAAATTTGAATAGGGCTTCTTATAAAAGAACCAAATTAAAATATATTAACCCAGGGGGTTCATATATTCATATATGATAATATGAAATTTTTATTCATGAATTAATCTTCAGAAAAAAAATAATTGAAAAATATGCATTGAGTCATAACCTGCGAATTAATAATGACTTAATAAAAATAAAGAGATTTAATTTAGTTCTCTTAACAATTACTTAATAAAGGTGTGAAATTGAAAATTTCTTTAATTATAAATATTTTAAAAAAAATATTCTTTTTGAAATTATTCTTGAAACAAATTTAAAAAAATATATAGGCTAACCTACCTTTAGACAGGAGGAATGTAAGTGGCCCAACAAATTTTTTCGGGATTGTTCTTAAAGTCATCAAACATTCACGATTGTCTTCTTATAATAATAAAAACAAATTTAAATATCCTAGACAGTAAGATCCCTGGTCAAGGTACATTATTTTTTGGCTTCGTCTGCGGAAAGGCCAGAAAAGTATATGTACCCAAAATGAGGAAAAAGTTTAAGTAACTAACATTGATAACTGGGTGTTGCAACTCGCTAACTGACGATAATAATTCGTACAAATTAAAATCAGAAGAAGCCCCGAATTTAGTACTTACAATTTCGACTACTAGATGGCATTAATTATACTTACCATTTTTTAAGGCTAATGAAAATATACAAATTCAAATCAGATAAATCCCGCCAGCTGGCGAAAAAAATTTGTACTATTAAACAGGATGTGGACCGCTTTTTCAGTAGTTCCAATTTAGACAATCTGATTATACTTACCATTTATCTATAGCAAAATTTTTGTTCCCATTTTTCACGCTTTTCTCAAGTGTTATCACATTAACCAATCAATAGGCATAAAAATTGAATTAAGAAACTTATTTTATATGAAAATATGGTAAGTTTAAAGAAGTATTTTAAAATTGTTTTACCAATCGAAAGTTTGAAAGTCACTTATATAAGGCCCAATAAAATTATTAGTAGAAGCTGTACGAATGGAAAGAGCCTGGAAATGGCAAATAAATTTTTTAAATTTTTTAAAAATGTATCTACTAAGATTCAGGTATACGAATCTGCTGCTATGGTAAAATCTTTTAACCGTATCATCATTGTCTCAAATTATTTTGGTCTTGCAAAATTATCATTTCTAGATCCTAGAACGATCTAAACGCATTTTATGCTTCATCGATCCTAAATATTTAATTTGACGCATATCAGTGAATATGTAAGAGTTGCTACAAATCGAGCGTGTCAGTCCAGAACTTTGGTTTCCATAAGCTTGGATTGAGCCCAGTTTGAAAAGCTTTTTTCACATTTAAAAGTTCCATAACGAAAAATAAACCAATCTTATTAGTTGTTTATAGGAGCTCGAGTTGATTCCTAAAAAAGAAAAGATTTAGAAGCCGAATTCAAGAAAAAAATTATTTTGGCTAAAATAAACGAAAGTAAAAATGATTGAATACATTAAATTTTTTCAAAATTTTGAACCCTAGGAAAAAAGAGTATCGCTAAAAATTGGTCTTCCTCTTTATTTGACAGTATTTTACTAGCTTCTGTCTTAGAAAGTATTCGTGGATATTTACCAAAAAACGCATAGATCAAATTAATAAATAGTAAAATGTTTTAAATTAAATAATATACAATAACTAAAATATAGCCCGCATGTAATATTCATAATATAATTGTTACAATGGTATAACTTTTGGTTATGGAAAAAACTCGGGGAAAAATCTAATAAATTTAAATTATTATTAACTATCATAAATTCAACGCTATAATGTTTTTATAGTTTTGCTGCAGCTATATTATAATATAATACAAACAAAAACTGTTTTAAATATTATTACTGAAAATTTATTTCAAAATAAAGTTTGTCTGAAAATACAAAATACCATATACAAATTATTTATTTATTGTATCGAAAAAAACAAATATTATAAATAAAAAAATAATAATAAATTTCATTAAATAAGTATCATAAAATATACGATACCGAAGGTTTCTTGTTACATAAAGTGCCTATCTAGATGAAATTATGATGTGCACGCTTCTGTTTCATGCATATGTAAATGTTTTATTTACTAATTTGTTTGTAATTTTGTCTACAAGATTGAAAATTTGCCTACAAGCTCGCCTTTCGAGGTAACTGGTGTACACAATATTTGATATAATGAACTTATCTCAACTTCCATTGTCATCCAGGTAATTATATATCTTCGAAACAGATGACGATGTCAGGTAGCATTGCAACAGTAAGAAATATTACACGTGCTCGGGTATATTCACATAGAGATTATTGGTAGGTCTTGCGTTTCAATGTGAAGATTAGGAATTTACAGATTTTGTAACTGAAGCTGATTTTGAAAAGTGCCGACAAGCAACTTATTGTGAAGGAGAACTGCAGAAAACTTCCATAAGCATAGTCTGTTACTTAACTCTCATTTTATGATTCGCTCCATTAATTATAAGTAAAATAATAGTTGACTATAGTCTCTCAGCTGCAAACTACCTAACCCTCAGGTCTTAATTACGTACCACGGGCACGGACGCTATCATATTGCCAATATTTTCTAATGTATTCCAGTACATACAATCAATGTCTACCGGAAAACTAAAGAGAAAGAAAGGAAGCGCAAAGCAGTAATCTTTGTCTAGATAAAGAGAGTATGAAAAGTGGCTTGGGTAATAATAAGCTACAAAGCTTCAATTGATTCTCTGCTAGCATTAAAATTCTTGATAAGAATATGCAAGATACATTAACAAGCACTTCGTTTTTTAACCCCGACCTAAAAAAAAAAGGGTGTTATAAGTTTGACTGCTATGTGTGTGTGTCTGAGACATCGTAGCGAATCTAAACGAATGAACCGATTTTAATTTTTTTGGTTTCGTTTGAAAAGTAATTTAACGGAGAGTTTTTAGCTTAGATTCAAGTACGAGTTTACCGAACCCGAAAAAAACAAAAAAATGGCGACGATCTTAAAAATGCTTTGAGGAAAAAGGCAATTTAATGGAGAGTGTTCTTATATATCAAGTGCGAGTTTAGGGTTCTGAACCTGAAAAATTTATCGGGAGTGTTTTAAATTTTGTAAATTTCACGTGTTATCTACACAACGAGAGTAACAAACATTTTCGGTCCATTATAATTAATAAAACATTTCATCAAGATTCGAACTGGAAACTTAGATGGAGGGCGAACGAAAAATTGGTTGGTATAGATGTCAAATTGATTAGAAACGGAATCCTACAATAACAATAAACGAAAATTCTATACATTATAAATACATAAGCAAGAATATTGTATAGTGTTTTTAAATCAGTTTTTCTTTATTTTTATTTTCATATGTTTTATTTTCTTTAGACAAAAAAAAAGCACAGGAAAAATAGTTGCGTTAGAGTCTCATATTTTATCCGTAATAATATCCAAATGGTACCAAATATTTCCTCAGTTATAGGTTTGTGTGTAGGAAGATGGTGTACCATGAATGTTTGCTTGCTGTGTGTATAAGTGTACCTATATTAAATATATATATACTACCACCAACAACGTCTGGGAGAAGCTCCAGGGAATGCTCCTTCAGTGTTATGTATTACTGATAATGTGAAGTCATAGATAAAAATATTATATTGTACTTAGTCATTCTGATTCGTAACTCGTGACCAACAATATTTGAGTGTCCCATGTATTGATTGAATATAATACATAATAGGAAGTCGTACAAACTGTTATTTGGTATTCAATTCGATTAAAAAACTTTAAATTTGATTAGATTGGAGGTAGGAGTAAGTCCTAGAAGATCTTTTGTACTGCGGCCAGTTTGATCTATTTATATATTAGCTTCAAATGTGTTCCAGAAGGTGGTCCCTGCAGCTTTATTAAACTTCAGGATATTTCTGGGTGACACTTCATTTATTTCAATTGAGTGGAGATCAATCTAACTTAAGTGATAGTGTCGTTTGGTGACAAAATATGCAGAGAACATGTTCATTAAAAATCACGTAATTACGCCATTTCCATTTATCCACCCGCCTGCCCATCTGTTATTACGATGACCAAAATGAATAGAGATATCGAGATGTAATTGCAGATTGTTGAGTAGCTACATAGACAACATGAGCAACTTCCAAGTTCGTAAACGACGACCATAAGTCAATTTGGTGATCTTTTAAACCATAATAAAAGTTTGAATATACAAAAAAATGTGACTTTTGTAAAAATAAACATTTTGTTTGAATGAATTTTTAATAAGGATACAATTTTCCGTAAGGACGTAAATTAGGACAAAGTCTATTGATTCTAATTTCAAACTAAACCTATCGGATAAACCTGTTCTACATAAATGTTTCTGATTTCTTAAGCATATCTAATTTATTAAAAAAATGCAAAAGTTGATTTTCGACAGTTCTTATATAGGTTATTTCAAAAGTTAACTCAGTCAATTGTTAATTTTCAACCGTTTTCTCCTGTTATTATGGAAAATGATTGAGGCGCTTAAGCATGTGAATGGAATACTTTAAGGATATTTGGAATAATGATCATAAATTAAGAAGCGTAAATTTTATGTGGAACATATCATTTATATTGTTATATAATATCTTGGCAATGAAAGCCTTAGGCGATAGCTAGTTAGAATTATAACATTTACTTTATTTTATTAACATACATATTTTTAATTTACACAAATGTTACATTTGCATTTAAATATACAGAGTGGACCAAGTTATAAGAGCCGGAGTTCATCAGCTGGTAGATAACGTTTTCTTGATTCAGAGTTTTGAAAATAAAAGTGTATAATAGTGAAAACTGTCAAAAAATTTGGTGCCGCTAGAGATTTTGTTTCTCGAAATAAAATGATTCTCGAAGTGCCACTTTACCGCTTGATTACGAAATGTACTACCATTAATATTAAATTATGAAAGTTCCGTCGTTCATACTGTTAAACTTACATTTTTTTCTAAACACGCCAACAAGTTTTGGAAATTTTCATTACTTTGTTCTTTCCAAATTTCAACTCTCTATATCTAGGAAATGACATTTTCCTGGTTGTAAGTGTATTGAGATATTGTCATTTTATCTTTTGATGAATTACTGCATTTATAAATTGGACCATCCTGTATATGTATGTACGTAAGTTGAAAATTAATTTAACACACATTCAAATGAAAATAAATCACCCTATATATGTGTATGTTATACGTGCCTGTTGTTAAAGTTTGCATTCTACAATGTATTCGTACGACTTTTTGCCTTCGTATTTGTCACAGTAGCAAATTTCATTTCAGCAAACATCTTTCTATGTTTTTCATTTTTTTTCAAAAAGATAATATGAATAAAACGAGTGAAAAACTCGTTGTCCACATCTTTTTTATTGTCAACTTCTGGAAACGGAATCGAAATATTTAAATTCAAATAATGTGGATAAAAGTTTGTAACTCTTGAAAATCTAAATCAGTATCAATCCTTCTTATATGGATGATAATCTGGCAGCGCAATCAGGATAAAAGTTTGGGATCATAATATAATAAATCGTATGGTCTGCACTACCCAGTGATATCTGTAATCTGCGATACATCTGCTATAAATCTTCAAAAATTCAAATGTATAGAATGTGTAGTATTGAAGTCGTATGAGTGCGACCCCTGTAGTCCACACGACTAATATCCAAGAGGGGGAAAACATTAAAAAAAGGTTTTTATTAGCCTTCATTGATTATATGTATTGCAGCTTATGCTGGAACGATCATTATCTCAATAGCTAAATGTTTTATCCACTTTTCAGATTATGTTTATTCAGTTTTTTCCAGTTCTTTTATCACCATTAAAAAATGGCTCAACTAATTCTGCTGAAAACTTTTAAATACGCGATTACGCATCGAATAAGCACAGTCACGTGTTAATGTCATAACTGGTTCGCGAGATTAATCGAGGCGAAATAATCCGAACGAACACACGAACATACGCATATACGTACACACACACACAAACATCACATTGAAAAGGTTTGATTCGGATATTGCTTGAAACCGCGGAAATATGTAAAACTAGAGATTTTCAGGGTTGGTCAAAATACATTAACTTCCTCAGGGAAGTTAATAATTATGTTTTAGCTTCCCAAGTTTAACCAAAAATTAATTTAATATGTTTTTGAAGTTTGTAATGAAAGGAGTATGCTTTGCATTTGCATAAAAAAATTCAGTTCAATTAATTATCACTTACTAAATTATAATTTCATGTTTATCAGAAACCTTAAGAAATAGATTTCGAATGCATTGTACAGTAAAAAATCTACTTAAAAGTGATATTTTATCTTTATTTTAAATTATTATATAGAACTTACTTTACATTTATATAATTGTATGTATAAATAATATACAGATATATCTATAAAATACAGAATGTATAAAAAACCCTCATTCTCTAGCTAGAATACCATTTCTCTAGCCATAGAATAGAGAAATAGTATTCTGAAACAAGCACAAGGTCGTATAAGTTTTGCAAATGTGTTAAAGTTTTAAATATGGGCAATATCTGTAAAAATATTTGAATAACTCGCATAATGACTAAAAATAAATTAATTTCATTGTATAATCTAAATTAGTTATAATATAAATATATACGATTTTGATATTAATAATATAATGCTACCATTTCAAAAATTGGAAATATAATATTGCAAGAAATATATATCGTACCCCTAAATAGTCATATTTGCAATATAGATTTATGCACTCTATTGAAAGTTAATCGAGAGAGGGGGAATCGTTTCGTGAGCTCCAGAACATGATTTGTAAGAAAATAACCGTTCAAAATCAGTGGTATAGAAAATTAATCCCTCAAATTTTTTTAATCGCCAGTAACTCGAAAATTACTCGTTAAAAAGTTTTGTTTCCGTGAGAGATTTTGATCAGAAGAATTTTTGGAGGTGGTTGGAAATGTTTCACAGAAAGTCATTTTTCTATCTAATGTTATGGGGTACTTATGGTGTCCAAAACAGCCTATTCCTTTCGGATGGCATTAAACATTTATTATATAACCAGACTATGAACATTCAAGGTAACCACGAGTTCAATTTTTTTTACTCTTCTCCTGCCATATATTTTCGTTTCTATCCATTTGAGATCTCGGTATATTTAGAGGGATTGCAAATCTCTTGAAGATACCAAATACCACGAGCCATCCAGTTTCCGGTCCCGATCTACGTGCCATTTATTTCAGTAATAGGTTTATCGAAAAATATCGAAAACACAATTAAAAGACATTAGATTTGAAATAAAAACAATGTAATTTTTTTGCTAAATTCAATAATTATGAAGATACAGAAAGAAGTTACTTTAAGGAAGATAGGAGGGTAAGGACTGTTTTTATATCATGTATATGAAATATACCAAGGTATACTAAGTTTAGGCCCAAGTTTGTAACACTTAAAATATTGATGCTATGAACAAACTGTCCGTCTGTCATCACGATAACTGAAAAACGAAAAGAAATATTAAGCTGAAATTTGTATAGCGCGCTGAAAACGTAAAAAGTGAGGTCAAGTTCGTAAATGGGCAAAATTGGTCAATTGGGTCTTAGGCCCGTATGCCTCATCTTGTAAACCGTTAGAGATAGAACAAAAGTTTAAATGTAAAAAATGTTCCTTATAAAAACATAAACAACCTTTGCTTGAAAAATTTTTTCGTAAACATCACTGCAAATTGTATAGTATGTATTATATGGGAATATCAGTTATACATATGTATATGTGTGACATGTATGTATGTGTAGTGTGAAAGAGTAACCAAAACTGTCTTTACATGGTATTTCAACAATTAACTCAGTCAATTGTTTGTTTTTACTTGTTTAAACTTAATATTTGGTAGTGGTATGTATTTTTATCATTTGGATTATCCTTAAAGTATTCGAATTTATGTTTTTCTATCCTGAGTGTGTAAAAAACCCTGAGACTAGATTAATAGTGTACTAACTATAAAGTTTTATTTAATTCCACGATCTTACTATGAAGTTTTTTGTCACTCGTCTAAGAGTCATATTCATCACAATTATTCGTTATTTATTAATGTATTTTTGTAGAGCCACTCTCTGCACAAAACTATAATAAAGTAATATATGCACATATGTAAATATTTTATGCATACCTACATAAGATTGAATCTTGAAAATATCCATACTTTTGTGCAGAAGCTTAGAGTACATCTCTTCTCTATATATTATAAATGCGAAAGTAAGCATGTTTGTTTTTTTGTTTGTTTGTTACGCTTTCACGCTTAAACTAGCGAATGGTTTTTAATGAAACTGTACAGCAATATAGCTGATATATCAATAACACATGAGCTATAATTTATAAAGATATATTAAATAAATAAAAAAATTTAGTTTAATTTGACATTTGACATTACCATAAATTATAGATTTCTGTAAAAGTAGTCATTTGACATTACCATAAATTACAGATTTCTGTAAAAATAGTCAATATAAAATATTTCACGGCCATCTATACATTTAAAAAAATAGAAAATCCTACATATATTTTACCTGTGTAAAACAATCCTTACCATTATTTCGAATGTTATGGAAAGGTGATAAGCGAGAGCAAATTTTATCAATCCTTACTTTTAAACCCAGCGAAGCGGGTGGGTATCACTCTAGTACAATATATAGCTGGCATATCCACCTATATATACTAAATGTGTAATATAATACCTGATGTTTAAGTCAATGCATAAATGCACTTTACGACACCTTAAATTAATTATACAACTGCTCATAAAAATATATTCATACCAATGTACTACCTGGGTTCTTGTTGGTTGGTAGTTAACATTTTTATTTTTCTTTTCTTTTCAAATTCTTTCTGACATTTTTACATAAATATTATTTTTAATATTAATTTTATTCATACATTTTTAACTGTACTTTACGCCTTTTGTCAAAAAAAACCTACAAAATGAATATGATTATAATTTTTAGTTAACCGTCTTTAGACAAAATAGCACTATTGGTAACACAGAAAGACGGTCAATCGTTTTATTATTCCATAACACTTGAAGGGATTGTTTTACGCAGCTAAAAGATATGCAATATCAACTTAGTTTCATAAAACAATTATGGGACCCTCTCAAAAGTCTAACCTGTCAAACAAAAAATTTATCAAACTCGATCTACATTTTGAAAATTCATGAGTATACATAAGAATCGGTTTAGAACCATACTTTTAACACAATAATCCTGAAAACATCCAACGATAGTTATATAATTTAATGAATTCATTCGGGGTGGGATGCTATTTTTAGAAATAATCAGCTCAACGTTAATTTATTGGTACGGAATACTAAATACTAATAATAAAAGTATAATAATTTGTTTAAAGTTCAATTTTTGTGAACCTGAACGCCTACTTGCTGATAAAATTAATATTTGTCTTTTTTTATATTGTTTTTTTTTCTTGGGCTAAAAAACGATATATCTATATATTTTTGTAAAGACGACCTTTTGGTTGTTAACATTTAAAAATTATGTTATGGATTTTTTATATCGCATCTTTAAAGATTTAAAAAGTAAACATTCATTTATTTTTTAATAATTTGTTCAAACTGTGAAAAAAATCATTTATTCGTGAAAAAATAAATTTATACAACGCTTGTACTTAATTGTAACACATTTCATTCATAGTCAGCGAAATGATGGGGTGGGAGAATCAAAAACCTAGTTTTGATTTAAGGCCTTGAAAGCATGCAAAGCTCTGAACATCTTTTTTATAAAGTAATTAATGTATTCAAGGTAGTGATGGAAAGTTATTTTTGTCATTTGGAAAGTTAATGGCGTGGAACAAAAGAGTTGCTGAGTTGTGACGTGGAACAAAAGACATGAAGCTTACAGCCTGTTTAATTTGAAATTTGGTCTCTTATTTATATTAAGAAAGCTTGGTGGCAGTATTTCTGTTTGAGTTAGGATGCCTGGAGAATATCCTTTTTACCCGACTGTTAAGGAATGGTTATGTTTTTTGCGCGTACATTGTATGTATGTTTATTTGTTTGTAAATTTCTTTATTACCTCGTATCTTCCAAACGGCTCAATATAATTCAATATTTAATGTATCATTGTATTTGTCTCAAAACTCAAGTTTGAAAAAATGTGTGTTTGAAAAAAACATAACAAAATGATGGATTTTCGGAGCGAAGTAGTAATACGTTAATAAATAAAAATGAACAAAACCTTTCGAGTAGGGTATCAAAATAAAACAAAATTACAAAAATATATATAAGTTATATGTTTAAATTTAATTATGAATAATAAATTGATTTAAAGTTTTGATAAGTTAGTACAGTACAATATGGGACACTAAAATATCTAAATTTAAATAAATAATTAAAAAAAATAAAATCCGACTGCGTTAAATAAAATCTGAAAAGAAAGAAACAAATCCAGTAATTAACATAGCGACTTGAACAATCGGGATCCAAAAAAATCTTGACCGGCTCAAATCTTACTCTTAAAGTCGCTGAGTAAGTCCCGACTGTTCAAGTCCCTATGTAAATTACTGGACTTGTTTTGTTTTTTTTCATATTTTATTTAACGCAGTCGGGTTTTTTTATTTATTTTATTTTATATTTTATTTATCTTAATAGTGGAAACGATGAGAAATGAATGATTAAAACATTTGAAGCAGTTATACTTCACGTCAGAGTTCTTTCATTCGGAATATCTTTGTGTATCTAGTGACAATGCCTTTTTAACCCTCAGATTTATTGGGCGAGGTCCCAAAATATTTCAGAATATTTTCGAACACGTGTTCAATATCTGAAACTTGTTTATAAAAATGGCTGTTGGAAGAAATGAACGCTTATAACGTCAAATAATGCTAAATCATAATAAAAACAGCAGTGGTCTATGAACGACTATAGATCATTATAAGAATGGGCTATGCTTTATTAGACAGGTCGTGTATACATTTGAACATTATTGTTGTAAATTATTGTGGTTTTTTTAATGCATCTATTAACGCCAGCTGAAACCCTGTCTTCAGCCTTTCAAGGCAAAGGTTGTCGCATGGCATAATGTCTTTTTTCAATGATGAATACTCCTCTCTGTCTCATAAACAAATATAAAAACGGAAATCAAAGGAAACGTTCTCATATTTATACAGGCCACCGCCTGTATATTTTATAGTACCTAATTACATACAAAATAGGCAATTTTGTATGTAATTGAATTTGTTTATTTTCTTTAAAGAAAATTTTTATGAATTTTACAATAGTATCTTGATAGGAAAAGTATAATAAAAAAACCGAAAAATGAAAAAAACAATTTTTTTTTGTTGAAAATATTTTTACAAGCCAAAAGTATTATTATTAAATCACATAGAGAAAAATGGTGGAAAAACATATCTAATATATATTTTTTCTTTTTTCTTTCCTGGTTTGATTAAATAGCATACCGAATATTATCAAACGAATGTTCTCTTACGTACACTAATCATAGTCCAAAACCAAACATAGCAAATAATTTGAATATTTGAATGACTATTGGTAGGTATTGCGTATGTGAAAAATACAATTTTTCTATGACTTCACTGAATGATTCGGGCTCATTAACATTGATGGTAATAGTTGTTTTTACTTTTGAGGGCATTGGATCTTGGATTGTAAAAACGTTTTTTAACAACAAGGTGTTCATGCGAATGCGACCCTTATGGTTCACACAGATCTCATCTGAGACATTCTTTATTTTCTCCAGTGGTATGTATACAATTTTTCTCCTCTTCGGAGGCAGAAAGCGTCAACTTCGTTTTGCACAGCGGGTCAGCACTTTTTGCACGGAGGTGAGAAAAATAACTTTCCATTACTAAAAAGAAGATGTGTAGCTTAGAGGATAAATGTGCACTTTCTATGAAAGAGGAACTCAGATCAATACCCGGTTATTTGAAAATATTTTTTACTGTTATACAAATTATTCATATAATAAATGACCTACCTATTCGTTGTGTGCGTAGTCATGGTATTGGCAATAAAATCGATGCCAGCGCTTCCGGTGAAAAATTTTGGCGATAAAATAGGCTACAATGATTAATTTTCAATTCTTTACATGTTAATGTTATAGAAAATGTCAAATTAAAATTATTGAAAAACTCTAATTAATTAAACTTTATGCATTAAAAAGTGTGAAAATAAGAAATCAAATTGCACAAATATTATTTTTCATATATAAATTATCATAATTATTCATTTAAATTTGTGAGACAATAATATTAAATTTTCAATGTAAGTCATAGATACAATCCATACAATTATTTATGCATCCATACAATTCTATATGTGTGATTTTCTTTGTTTGTCAGTGTATATGCTCCTTCAACAAGAAGAAGAACTTTAAAAGCCAGGTAAATGTCAAAAGTTTTCCGTTATCTTATACATACATACACAGATATTTCAGCTTTGTATATACATGTAGTTTTTATTTGAAGAAGAAACAGAAAGAATTGAAAATGAGAGAAGAAAATATTATACGCAAGAAGATAAAATGAAAAAGTTTTTTTTTTTTACTTCAAAATTTATTGTATGTTTTATGCAAAAGTTTTTATTTTCTTCCAATTGAACAAATTGTATTATAAATTATATGTGCTACAACATTTCTTGTAGGATACATCACCCACATATTATATTGTCGAAACATTTCATTTTGATGACGAGAGAAGAACAATCAGGTGGTGGTGACTTTGGCCTTAAAGATCTTACCCTATGGATTTTCTTTTTTTCTGATTCAGAAGCAAAATTTGTGCAATGTATTTTCCAATTTATGTAGCCTCAACGAAAATACTCCCGTGAAGTCTTAGACTAAATATACTTTCAGTGACAGTAACTAAATATACGTCAAGTGACAGAAACAAAATTCATATGTAGTAAATTATTAGAAATATACGCATTGCGCAATCACAAATATTGGATGAGACATATTTCGGTTCGTTTTGGAAGAGCCAATTATTTCGTCAACCGAAGCTCTTAGATCGCCTATCAAGTAACAGAAATCTAGTATTGTATCACGAAATGAGTCGATATACGCTCGATTTCGGAAGAAATTGAACACTTTTTATTGAAAATAATTATCTATAAATGAAATACTGTTCCATACCTAATAGGAAGGCTTATACCTTACAATAAAGTACTTGTAACGGTGTTGCGATTGTGTTTCTAGGAACAAAATCCTTTATACTAATTATTGGAAAATATTTGATAAATTTCAATAAAGATATTTAATATAAATCTATGGTTATGATATGTTTCTATTTTTAACCACCGAACCAAAAAAAAAGGGTGTTATAAGTTTGACCGCTATGTGTCTGTCTGTCTGTCTGTGGCATCGTAACGCCTAAACGAATAAACCGATTTTAATTTTTTTGGTTTCGTTCGAAAGATAATTAAATAGGGAGGGTTCTTAGCTATGTGTCATAGTAGATGATTCTCAAAATCGTTTCAGTTTGGAGAAAGCTCTGAGGAAAAAAGGTAATATATTGGAGAGTGTTCTTAAATGTATTAAGATTGCGAGTTTAGGATTCCGTACACGAAAAATTTTTCGGGAGTTTTTTAAATGTAAATTTTACTTGTACAAGAATAAGTGAAAAATTTCAAATTTTTAATTCCAATAAAAGTGGTAAATATTAGACATCAAAATCTTAAATTTTATGGATAATTCGTTCGGCAGTTCCTGCGCGACTTTATTACCATATTATATCATTCCGTTTTTCAGGGATAAAACAACAACTTTCTCTCAGTTAAAAAAAGACAATAACAAGCATATTAATATAACTGCTCCATGCGGAGTGATGAAAAGTGTATCCACTTTTCATCATCTCATTTTTACTTTTTGTATAATACAATAAATTTAATCAACTTTAATGACCATCTGGTGTACATTTTGAAATGATTTCTTCATCTTATGAATTAGAATCTGAAGAATTTTAGTGATACGAAATTATATAGCTTTATACGAACCTAGGTACTATATACTTTAAAAAAATTGTTTAAAAAAAAAAAAATCAAAAGCTTTGGTCAAATATAATTTTTAGGAAATCATGATTAACTCCAACATCATTAACCTTTCAATGTGGAATTTAGGATTGTTGTTATATAATCCTGTCGTACTCCTTTCTATGTTCTTCCCTTGTACGTAACGATGTCAAAAATTTTTGATTACTTTGATTACACTGTTTTGGATTAAGCATTCTTAGAACATCTATTTCTTTTCCATCTTCTTTGAACATAGTGGTATCGAAAATGTGAATTCGTTTTGATTAATTTACAAGTATATCTCCATGGATGAGTTCATAAATGGTGTAATTGCAGGCCTGCACGTTTGTAAAGATTTAAAAACAACATGAAACAAGAAAGTCGTCAAAATACGAAAATGTTTACGAATGTGATTCACCAGTAATTCGCCATGGGTACTGATTCTAGCGCTGTCCTATGGTAGAAAATAGAAGCTGTCTATGGCCAGTCAAATTTCAACATAAATATGAAATAAATCACATCACATTTCTTTTTCACTCATTATCAAAATATAAATAAACAATTAAATCATGCATAAATTAGACTTGTCATAGACAGCTTTTATTTTCTGCCACTAGACAGCGCTAGAATCAGTTCCCATGGTGAATAGAAAAATAGAAATCAATAGATATAATGATCCTAATTTTTGGTATGTTAGAGCTAAGGTAGTACGAGCGCCAAGGCAAATTAGACTTGTGGTTGAAATTATCTGTACCTTATTTTCAAGTTTGATGATGAAGTTTGTTATAATTTCATGAATGTAGTCGAAAAATAAGAATAACATTTTTCGTTATCAGCCTTGGTTTTCGAAATATCGAAAGCTAAATAATTAAACCAAATTTTCAATTTCGATATTTTGAAAATTACTCCATATATTAAAAAATTATATTCTTACTTTTCGTCCTATATTGTTATAACATAGTTCACCATCAAAATATATATTTTTTGTGTCCCCACTACCTTGCCCATACTTCCTTAATTAGTTGCACACAACGGTTTTACTAGGGTTGTGACTTTAATTTAAATAGTTTATTTTGGCGCCCTGCCGATCTTACATCCTTAACAAAACATATTAATATACAATTGTGTACATTAAGTACCTTAAGTATCGGTCAATTAAGAGAGTAATTGATTAAATAAAAATACACTAAATAACATAACTGGTATGAGGATGGTTATGTTATTTAGTGTATTTTTAATTAATAATTACTCTCTTAATTGATCGGTAAGGTACCCAAATTTTCGTTAAGTTTAGTATAATACGTTAACTATAACATAATAAAAATAAGAATCATTATCTACAAAATTTTTTTTTTAATTACTGGCAAGTCACCTTTCTTAAAGTTTTATTGAACTATTTGTACCAATTTTCAATTGCATGAATTAAACAATGCACTAAAATATTTTAAGTTATGTTTAAGAAATCAAATTACTTTATTTTGGCCCGTTGTTGGTTTAAAATTAAATCATTCCAAATTATATGATACAATTTCTTCATTACATAACTAACAGCTCAAAAACATGTTTGTACGGATGGCTATGATAGCATTAATGTTGGTTGCTATTTATATGACGTGTATAAATATTATAATTCAAATAACAATTTAAACAAATAAAGAATATTATTAGTGTCTGTTTAAAAAACGATAGCATGTAATCATGCACAAAGATGAGATGTTGATATGGCTACAGGTGATTCACCTGAGAAAAAGCAACTAATTCTGAAACGAAATCAACTTTGGTTTACCTACTCGCAGATGTTTATCATTCCATCATTGTCTTACCTATGGATGAATTTCATTTATATACATGGTGTTCAATTTTTCATTTATTTCAGAGTCAAGAGTTCATCGAAAATATACTTGGTATAAAAGTTGAAATAATCGTTTAATAATGATGTAATAGAAATCCTTTGAGGTGTATTTTCGAGGAGTTTTTTGAAATTTTCTAAAACAAGCGTTCTTGCATTTTCCAAAATATTTAAGATTTTTGACTGATAAAAAGACTCTATGAGATGTTGATTTCCATGTGTTTAAGGTCAATTTGGGAGCAAAATTTAAAATTTCTTGTTTAATATTAGTGAAATGGAAATGTTTCGTGCCAAACCTAAATTTTTAAAAAAGTGAGCTGCAATATGAATAATTTACAAAAACATATTCTTTTAATTACATAACAGGCAACCATGTAAATATAATTGAAATGACAAATATCTGATACGATAGAAGGTAGATTATACACGCTATTAATTAATGAGATTATAAATAGAAAAGTTATCGCCATACCTCTGGATTTTTCAATTACAGTAAAATATCGAATACGAGGTCTTGATCAGCCGAGATTCCATGTTATTCAAGGCAATGGACTTATTCACGCACTACGCATTAATTAAGGTTTATATTCGGATAATACGGATACGGAAAAACTAGAATTATCCATTTAATTCACGTAGGCAGTCTGCGGGTTGTATTTTGCGGTTACTTCTTCGAATTTTGTATTTCTTCAATCGTTTTTTTTTTAATCAAAGTAAACGCGATTGAGAATTATCGCAGTAGTCTCGACCAAGTTTTCCAGCTAAATATTAGTGTATCGTGCATCCTCAATATCTACTTTGAATTTTAAAAATAAAACACCTTGTATATTTAAGGAATTCATGAGTGTTGCTTAGTCATTCATGTAATAAATACAATAACAGTCTCATTTTGTAATAATTACATTTCATTAAATAAAAAAACATACTTTTTTATTCATGAGAGTTCATTTTCATTTGTGATTATCAACAGAATCGCATTGAAAGAGAAAAACTTATAGGCTCATTACATCAGTGGGTGAGAGCGTCGTGCTAATAACGCGAAGGTCGTGGGTTCGATCCCCCCATGGGCCAGTTACTTTTTTTTCCTTTTATTTTGTTGTTTTAATTAAGTTGTTGTATCGGATAATAAAATCTTTTTACTATGTCATTATAAAAAATGGTGGCAATTCTTTTTTCTGAATTTGCATTTTAAATGAATTAGATAATGAAAATTAATAATGAAAGTCATCTAACTTGCCATTTTATGTAATTGAAGAGGTATGTTTTATCTTCTTTCCCCATATAATGTTTAAACAAAATGTAACTAGATACTGCAATGTTTGTTTATTTTTAAGTTAGAAAATCACAGGTGAATCAAATTAAAGTGAGAATTGTGATAAAATGAATTTTGATATCGACTTCGTTGAGGTATCGATCGAAGCGTATTAGCGGCAATATGATCCGAAAAGAATTTCATAACATTCGATCGAGTTGGTCGAGTGTTTATGTTTTTTTGTACTATTTGTTATGCTGGGAAGTTTTTCATGTGGATCTCAATGCTCGCACTAGATCCAACCCACTACTTGTTTATTTTGCTTCAATTAAATAATATTTATTTGGCAATACTAATAAATGTAAGATAAACTGAGGTTTTGTATCGCGGTGATGTTTTGCAATGAACTTCTAAGTCTTCCAAGGAAACTTCTCCAAACAAATAGCTAAATCTTACAAATTTTGATATTTTAATTGAACCACCATAAAAATGACCAGTTTGTTAATCAAAAATTGTAAGTAACTCAACATTAAGATTCTGATTGGTCTAAAAAAGTAGGTAACAGCACTTCAATCATCTGATTGGTTGTCTCTGGGCGTATTATTTTATCCATTCCTTTTTGAAAGACAGAGCGCGGAACTCAAGTTAAATTTCTGCATTTCAGCTTAATACCCTTAAAATTAAAGTCTATTGACTTTTTCAAAAAGTTATTCAGTTTAAAAAAAAAAAGATCTTTGACTGCCGCATGCAAAGACTCCCAATAGTTTAATCAGCCTCGCAGGCTTATGATTTAAGACGATTTAATTATTCTTACTTAAAGAGCACGCTGTAAAAATTTAAGCATAAAATTTTCTATCCGTTTATTACTTACTATATTTACGAAAATACGACTAGACGTTTCTAGGGATCTATTTCGAACTTGAAACTAGATTTGTATACTTACGTACAAATTTTTATACATTACATAATATTAAAACAAGAATTTTTCCCATTCTGACTAGAATGCTACATATCAAAATATCAAAGTCAAAACAAAAACAAAAACATGCATTTTGTTATTTGCTGAAATTATAGTACTAGTGATATTCACTTGAATTTTGACTTTGCATGTCCCAAAAGAGCTTAAGTAGTTTATATTTTATTAAAATCTCTACATATATATTTTAAGAATGATATATGAGTACCATTTGTAAGTTTATATTATACAAGATAAAGGCCCTTTTTAGTGTAAAGTGTATCGGTGTCATTTGATGTCATTTTAGAGTAATTAGTTATCTGTCATAACACACATTAGGTATACTCCTTTTTAACAACCGATATAGTATTTAAACTTACCTAACTATGTCTCTAACATAGCATGCATGACACTACAATATACATAAATTCTGAATAATGCAGACCAGTGTTATAATAAAAACAGATCTATCTACCTCTAAAACAAGCAAGAAGTTAGACGACACACTAACTTTAGTTAAAAATATGTAAATTTTATTTTATATTTTTAGTCTAGAAGATCGAAACCCATAAATTTTTTTCATTTTTAACATCCGAACTAATAAAAAGGGTGGTATAAGTTTGACCGCTATGTGTGTATTTGTCTGTCTGTGGCATCGTAGCGCCTTTTTTGTCTGCGAGACAATTGATTTTCTTCCATCAAGTCTCTTGCAAGGATGTTGGGTGGTTTGATATGCGTTTCTTGTTCGTTTATGTGTATTTCAGAACTCATTATGAAGTTGTTCATTTGTAATAAACCAAGGATTATTGTTTATCATCCTAAACTTAATTTTTTTTTTAACACACAAAATGTAGTTTTATCTTTTTTATAGTTATAAATTAAAAAATAAAATAAAATAAATAATAAAAATTTAAATTAAAAAATAATAAATAATAATAATAATAATTTAATTCCTTATAATATAGATGAATTTTTTATGAATGTTAATTTTTACGTTTTGTATACTATTGTAATTATCTAACGCAAATAAATATTTTGATACCATTATTATATTTTTATTAATCGAATATGAACAATTATGAATAGCTGATACAATATTTTTGGGTTTTACTCCCATTTTAAAAATAAAATAATCGATTAAATTATAAAAATTCAATAATTCCTTTGGATACCCCAAATTTAATACATAATAACATCTGTATAGTCAATCAACTGCAAATATTGGTTCCAGTTTTTTGCCTACATCCATCGCCTTGAATAAATGAACTGTTTCCAGATTGTCCCAATTCTATTATTATGTAGGGTTGAATGCTTTCTTTGGAGTTCGCAGTTACTTCTTCGGAAAAATTTTTTAAATTCCTCCCTTCCTAGAAACATATAAAATAACTGTTGGATTAAAAAATTTATATTTTACTATTATACACTTAAAAAGAGTAGAACTTACTTACTTACGTTTCTTGAATTTTTGTATTCATAAAGTACGTGTTTAGAACCAAAAACTTTGATAAATCACATTAGCTCCGGTCAAATGCACATTCCACATACTTTTTTTTGTGTGCCGGTGCTATGATTAAAACATTGCAATGTAACTGATTACAAGAGAAAAAACTTCACTTACTCTGGATCAAAATTTTTAAATCAAAATTTGACAGTCTTCTTTGCTCGAAAGATCGTTTGAAACTGTTGAAGTAACGAAAGAATCGTAGGTCATAAGTTTAAAATATTCTGATATTATACTGTTATGTCTTGGTTCATACAAGTATGTTATATGTCTCGGTTCATACAAGTAAATAAATAGCACACTCTAAATAAAAAGGGGAACAATCACTGATAAATTAGTGAATATCAAAGCCATCAATGCAATTAGTCATATAATTTTTACTGATAACCAAGTAAAAATAACTGCATAATTAGTGAATTCTAAACTGACTAATACAATTAGTGACAAAGCAACCGCTAACTGATGAAAACTACTATTGCATTATTGAAAATTGAAATCACTAATTGAGATAGTGAATGTTTCACAGATTAACCTAGTAAAATCAATAATTTTAGAGTGAAAAAATTTTCACTAGCTGAATTAGTGAAAATTTCACTAATTTAATTTTAGAGGGTTAGCTTATCTTCCTCAAAAGCCCTCAAAATTCCGTTGAATATACATATTTTGTCTTTACTTGATAAGAAATCATTTTTCGCAAGCTTTACAGATTTTATCATGGTGTTTTTAACTTATTAGACGGATAAAGTACACCTTGTTGGAATACAAATGAAATTTACAAAATTTAAAAAACCCTCGACAAATTTTTTCGGGTACGGAACCCTAAACTGGCACTTGAAACATATTTAAGAACATTCTTCAATAAAACATTTTCCTTTTTTTTTGCTTTATTAAGTTTTCCTTAAAGCATTTTGAAGATGGTCGCCTATTTTTTAGTTTTTATCGGAACCCTAAACTCGCTTATGAAACATAGCTAAGAACACTCTCCGTTAAATTACCTTTCAAACGAGATCAAAAAAAATTAAAATCGATTCATCCGTTTAGGCACTACCATCCCACAGACAGACACACACACACACAGACACAAACACTTAGCGGTCAAATTTATAAGACCCATTTTTTTAAATTCGGGTGTTAAAAATATAATTCGATAGATGTAATGTCCAACAAATTTGTTTACAACTTTTTTCTTACAATTATTGTAAATCAAAAACGCTACTGTCATAATTTCTGTCAATAATATTTTTGTGATTTTATTGAAAAACCATACTTTGAAAATGTGATTTACGGAATTTACGGGGAAAAGTATGCGTTCTACTATCTCTCTCTTACATCATTTATTGTGATTACGGAAATGTATCTAACCGGTAAATTTTTTTTTTTTTTGCTATGGGTCATACTATTCGGATTATTAGTTTCTATCTGCTGAGCTACATTTAGAACGAATCAGTAAATGGTATTTGTGTATGTTAATAAAATGAATTTCTGGTTTTGTTGTGCTGTTGTATGTTTGTTGTATATGTTATGTCGTTGTATTAATAATAATATCGGATTCCTTCTAACAAGTTCTTGTTTATTTTATATTAAAAATGTACATAGATAAAATCTTAAGCATTAACTAAGTAATGAATGTGTGAAATATTTCATTATAAAATTTGTACACTTACATTTCTTATTTGAATATGATCATAATCTTGTGTTTACGGTACCTAAATATGCATATAACTTATTTTTTATTGTGCTTTAAATATCATTTTATTAAGATACTAAATTATAATGTTTCGTTTAAAAAATATATGTACATATTTAAATTCTTTTTGTAAACCAAATAATATATCACTTATATAAAATACTAGATGACCCGCAGAACTTCGTATTGCCTAACAGTCGATTCTTTATTATTTTTTTAAATACTTATTTTGCTATTCGGGACACCGGGTCAGCTATTCTGGAACCTTTCTACTAACATTTAAACTTTATGGTATGGTACTAGTTCAAATTGACTTCTAAGTATTATTATCTTCTGTATGGGAATATAGAAAAGTGTTGTTTTTAGACTTTTTCAGACAATTTTTTAAAGTTTTCTCTCAGTAAGAACCATCCTCGTATTTAAAGATATGTTAGAATGAACAAAATATTGGTGTACGGTTTCACATAATCAGTCCGATTGTCCGCTTGTCAGTGGCCACGATAACTCGCTAACGATCAGCGATGTCGAGCGGAAATGATTGAGTAATAAGAAGTATCAAATAGCAAGTCTACTGATTAATATTAATTTTCATATCAAGCCCATCCGATAACAATATATTAAGATAGTAATTTCGTGGAAAAACTATTTTTGTTTAAAAATTTGTTTCAAACCATGCAGATTCTAGAAAATAAAAACAAAAAAATCCTAGAAAACTATTACGACAAACTATGACAAAAATTTTATCCTGCGTAAATATTTAGTTTTAAACATAATTTTATCAGCTTCCTATGTTAGTAGCAAACAATTCAATAAAATATTTTGTCAATTTTAATCTTTAACTTGGCTAGACTAGTCATCTTAGTCATCTAGTGCCCTTAGCTAGACTAAAAAATAAGAAAACAAATAATAAAATAAGTTCTTATACCTAAAAGAAGGAAGTTGAGTGGTCAAGCACTACTTGCCTTCCTCGTGACATTTTTATTTAAATTCTTTTAATATTATTTAATTTTATTTCTTGATAAATTTAACATATGTTATTACTTGATTAATTGATTAAATATCGAATTTTAGTTGATTTTCATGATTAATGAATTCATAACTGTTAACAGTTATTAAAACACAAAGATAAAAGAAATTTAATCCATTTAATTAATCAGTTTTTTATTTTTTATTATATTTTTTTTCTGATACTAATTTTAATTTCCTAGCGTTCGAGTATTAATAAAATAACAAATACTCAAAAGATGTGGACATTTAATATAAAAACTAGAGATCACAGTTATCCGTTTCCAGCCTTCTGGTCCTATATATTATTTTTATAAAGGGTACTGTCATTTACGATATCTGAATTGAATAAAAAATGAATGTAGATAAACCTTGTTTTTAAAAATTTGTTTAAACTTAATTTATTTAAACTTATGAATAAAATATAATGCAAGTACTGATATTCAATGACAAAAAAATCAAACTTAAATCTAAAACAGAAAAGTGACATCACCATATTGAAACTCCTTCTAGAATTGATTTATTAAATCAATAAAATAATTTAGGTATGAATTTTATATTGAATGTATTTTAAAATGTATTCTAAAAGAATCGTAAACATATTTCAATCTTACAAAATTTAATTTATAGGAATATAAAAAATTATATGGACTACATTCATAAGTTTAATAGTCTATACAGTGCGATAAATTAATTGACTACAAACTTATCTTAATTTTGAGAAAGTTCAGACCAGATGGAGCACCTGCTTTATTTGTTGAAATGGCCGCTTTTGGTAAGATAAAAATACGGTATAATTTGGCGGTTATAGATACATAAGGAATATTTTTACCTTTATGGTAAATGGGATTACTTGCAAATCATGCCAAAGTGAAAAATTAGCATCAGAATTGGTCATAAAACAATCATGTGACCCTTTTTTTTTTTCAAAAATACAACACTTACACAACATTATCATTTACTCGGTCAAAAATAAAATATGTTAAGGGCAGGAGGTTTTAGTTAGACAAATGTTTTATCGAAATTGTTTTTTTATTTTCCATTCAATTATCCTTCTGTTCGAATCAAACATAAACAAGTGAAAACAAACATTGACTGATTTAATTGATGAAATACCATGTATAGACAGTGTTAATTACTGTCACATTACTCATACATACTTGTCACACATATTTAATTGATATTCCAATATAATACATACGATACAATTTGCGCATAGTTTGCGCTCTTTCCGGTAAACATTGTTGTTTACGAAAAAATGTTTCAAGCAAAAGTTGTTTATTTTTTTATAAAGAACATTTTTTACATTTAAACTTTTATTCTATCTCTAACGGTTTACAAGATGGGTCCTACGGACCCAAGACCTATGTAGCTAATTTACGAACTTGACTTCACTTGTTACGTCCTTAGCAAGATAACAAAATTTCAGCTTCATATCTCTTTTCGTTTTTGAGTAATCGTGACGACAGACGTACAGACAGACAACCGGAAATGTATTAATTAGGTGATTTTATGAACATCTATACCAAAATTTTGTTCATAGTATCCATACTTTTAAACGTTAGTAACTTGGGACTAAACTTAGTATACCTTGGTAAATTTCATATACATGGTATAAAAAGATCATTAATTTTCAGCTTGTGGTATAACTTTCCCAAAAAAAATATTTTAATGAAAACTATCACTAAAGTGGATCGTGGACCACAATATTTTAAAATAAAATTCAAATTCAATTAATAGGTACACAAATAATTCATTTAAAAAACACGCTGTCTATGTGAATGCGACCCTTATGGTTCACATCATCAACTTCGCAAATAGCAAATATTTATTTATTTTTTTTATAATAAAGTGTGTAGCTTAGAAGCTAAGCACTTGCTTTGTAAATACAAGTTCTAAGGCACTCTGACATGACCTGAAACATAAAGATATGTTGAAAATTTGAATTTTCGGATCCATAACCAGAACTTTTCAATGAGAAATTCAAAACAGAAATATTAAATGACAAAATTGGTATGAATATCCGATATTTAAAATATATATAATTTTTTTGTGTTACGATAAATTTGTTTTTATCAAAATATGTTATTAGTTACGGAATTTAATAATGTTATAATTTTTGATTGTTTTATTTTGAAATAATAATGTATCCGTTCCAATAATAAATATGTAAATTGATTGGCTATTCAATTCGAATTAAATCATATGTTATTGGTATTAAAATGAAAAATAATTTAAAATTTAATAATCTTTTAATATTTTTGTTTTGCTTTATTTATTTATTTATTTATTCTATAGGTTTTACAATCCCTAAATATTATTAAGTATAGCTTAGTGTTCATTCATTTATTTTTTAATTTTGTATAAATATTTAGGTCAGTCTGTTGAAAAAAAAAAGTATTTAAACGTTAAAATGTGTTGTTGTTATAATATACGAAAATACATTACAAAAAATATTATGGTTATGGGACCCCCACGTTAGGAACGAAGTTCCTTACGAAGCTGGGTTCCAAGGCTCACAAAATTATAGCACGCAATTTTTCCATTTTTGTACTATTTATATCTAAAACTAATTACATGCACATGTATCCATAACTAGTTATAAATAGTACAAAAGTGCAAAATTCGTGTACAATAATAAATAAAAATAATACAAAGTATGGATATGACATACACACATACACACACACAAAGCATATCTCATTTTGTTACGTGACGGTTTTTGCCAGTTTGCTCACCATGGCAAGCCACGTTAAGAAAGGTCGTTCCTAAAATTTTGTTTTCTAATCTAACTATTGGAACAGAATAACAAAATAAGGAAGAATATTTAACAAATAAAATGTTAAACTAGTAAAAAATTTAAGCGCTTATTTTAAATTTTTTAACCTTAAATGTGTGTTATATAGGCCAGGTTGGAAAAATAAGGCAAAAAATTTGTAAATATTATGAAAAAACTAAATATTTTTCCCTTCACATAAAAATATCTGACAATATAAGATGATGATAGAACTACAGGGTATTGATACCGGAGTGTTTGATTTTTAATGAAGAATGAGTTTTTTTGTTATAAACATTGAAAAATTCTAAAGAAAGAAGTTGCCTTGACTCCAAGTACACATTGAAACCGAACCTAAGGTTAGATAGAAATTACTTATTATGGGTTTTTGACGGGACCGATTACCCTGTTATTTGCAATGATATTATGGTTTTCCTCCAAAGTTTTCATAAAATAAAGTGCTAGTAACAAAGTAAGAATTTATCACTAAGTATAAACATCGAGACCGCCGCTAAAAGATAACCGCTTGAAAATGTTGTGTTTAATTTTAATTGCTTGTGATCTTGAGGGAAAAGTGTAATGGTGGCAACTGACATAATATTAGAGCAGTATTCACTCATATTCTTTATCAATTATAGGCGTAGCCAAGGGTAAGATCTTTTAAAACATTCCGTAATCTTCATGTAGATTGTGGAGGTAAAAGAAATAAAATATCAAACGAATCTTATAATCCCTATATATTATAAATGTGAAATTAAGCAAGTTTGTTTGTTTGTTTGTTTGTTACGATTTCACACTAAAACTAGCGAATGGTTTTTAATGAAGCTGTGCAGCAATATAGCTGATATATTAGAATAACACATGAACTAAAATTTCTAAAGATATATTAAAAATAAATAAAATTTAATTTGATATTTACCATTTTTTAAATTTTTTCAGAAATCTTTCATTTATGATTCAAAATGATGATTACAGATAGAACAGATCTATGATCATCATTTTGAACCATAAATAAAAAAATTATGTAAAAATTTAAAATAGTAAATGTCAAACAAATCATGGCCAACTATTCTGATATACTCAATGAACTATGACTATTTTACATTTAACAAAATTTAAAACTGTGTATAACAAGAGGGTTGAGGCTATAAAGCGGTGGTTTTTACTTTTAAGCCCAGTGAAGCGGGCGTGTATCAATCTATTATAATATAATGAATGTTCTTACACATAAAAATAGTATTGAATAAAGTAATTTACTAATCATTTCGATTTTGATTACTATTCATAGTTTAAGTTGAAGGTTAAATAATATTATAAATTGTTACTTTAGTGAAAGTTATTTTACTTTGGTTAAATAATTAAAACATAAATAATAGAATCAAAATAGTTTTAATAAACCTATTAAACCTTTAAAATTATTATTCTTTGATGATCTTATAAAACGATAAGTAGTTGTTGATGCTTAAAAGTAATACTAATATAAGATGCCTGAAAAATGAATTACTGAAATTGTCTACATAATTACTATGGAAATGAATGGTCAAATAAACCTGGCCCAATTCATTTCGAAAAGTGAAATAATTAAGTAATTCAAAACAATAATTCAAAAGAACAATGTCAACTCAAATATTTCGATTTCAATTTAAATACTTCCAAAAGTTTGTCCCAAACAATGATAGCTCTGTAAGTATTCTTTTCATCTCATCTGATATCCTTGACCATCACTTTGATATTGATTTCAGGAGGAGTGTTATAAGTTTAACGTGTTTGTCTGTGCGTCCGTGTGTTTCTCGGTGAAATCGTAGCCCCTAAATGGTCAAAAAGACTCGATTGAGAACATTTTATAACAAAGTTTCCAAAAATCGGTTTACAAGGAATAAATCATTTGTCGGGGGTTTTTTAAATTTTGTAAATTTGACTAGTAGTATTCACATTAACCTCTTGAACAATATATTCATCGAAACACCAATAATATATACATTGCTCGATTATCAAAATTATTGAAGAATATTATTAATAAAACCAAAAAGTGAAAAAAAACAATTGACTGAGTTAATTATTAAAATACCATGTTTAGACAATGTTGATTACGCATAATATTATTTTCTTACGTCATGTACCTAAATAAAAAAAGATATCCACTCTTGGATAGCCACACAAACATATACGGATTAACATTGATGTTTACGATGAAATGCTTCAAACAAAAGTTGTTTATTTTTTTAAAAAGAACATTTATTAAATCAAATTTTTTTTCTATCTCTAACGGTAAGACCCAACGGTAGCAGGAATCAATTGACCCATATTGCTCTTTCGCGAACTCGACCTCACTTTTTACGTCCTAAGCACGCCATAATATTTAAAACAGATATCATCTTTTCTTTTTTGAGTTATCGTGTGTACAAACGGACAGACAGACAACCGGAAATGGGCTCATGAAGTGATTTAATGAACACCTATTATCACACCAAAACTTTGTTTGTAACTTGGGACTAAACTAAGTATACCTTGATATATTTCATATATAGATGGTATAAAAATAGGCTCAGCATCCATCATTGGAAATTCTGTTTTACTGCTAAAATGTTAATGTAAGCTCTAACATGACAAAATGTTTGGAGCTATGTATTTAAAAATTTTCTGCTGTATTTCTTGCTCGTTTATCTTAAAACTGACTTTTATATAAATAACACACATATTCGTTGTTCAATAGACTGTTTCTTATAGACAACGGTTTAGTAACAAGCAAAATATTTGACTGAAGGGCACAAACCGACAAAGTATTCAACATAAACGAGGACACCTTTGTCATTATATTATTTATATGTGTGTTTGAAATGAGTAAAGACAGTGAAAACGACAAACGGTGACGCTGTTCAACCGAAACCATTCACTTCTTATATACGTTTTTTGTGTTTTTATTTACTTTTTTTTGAATCAATATAATAATTATTTTTATAAAGACAAACAGAACAAAAAAAATTTATATTTTATTATTTGGTACAATTGACGTGAAATGTACTCTCAAAGTGTACAGTTATATTAACATAATAGTTTTCAATTTGATACATAGTAAAAAAATTACTAGCTTGAAGTAAGCGAGTTTACATAGATGTCAATTTTTTATAACAAGTAAATATCTACGGAGTCATCGATCTCAATACTTAATTCAAGAAAATACTACTTGATTGCTTAGAAACTAAAGTATATTAAGTACATATTTACTTGAACTATAAAAATATTTACTTGCTTCGATGTCAAGAACTTATTTTTGTTACAACTAGTATTTTTTTTAAATGAGTATATAAGAACAGCCTTCAATTGCTTCCACTGTGATTAGGAATGTATTGGCTCTCTCTATTCCATTCAAGTCACCGAGTGGACATACTGCTTCCACTTTTAAATTTATAGAAGCATAACTTACGCATAATGGCTTGAATGGGATAGAGACTGTAAAGTATATTTCTATTGACAGTTGAACGAAATATTGTTGGTAGTATACACATTTTAAGAGTACCTATGTGTCACGCTGTCATTAGTAAAGTAGGTCATCGTTCCATTCTATCTGAATGGAGAAGAACATTGAAAGAACAACATGTCTATGGCGATAATGTCATGGCATCTAATCTGATGGCTGATCAAAGAGCAATAAATTTCCTAACTTCGATTTCTTCATATTCATGGGTACTGGGCTTTTCAAGACAGATTCTGGGTAAACCCTTTCATATAACTAACCATCCAAGTAAGAACTTTTTGAAGTACATCCTCCTTCTTAATTAAAATATGTTAAGTGTCAAAATTATGGAAATAGTAGGTACTTACTTGTATCTAGTTTTACTACAAAATAGGCATAATTCTGATTATTCATAAAATAATATTATATTTTCCCTTTCTGAGCAATATCTGAGGTCAACAATAAAGAAGAAGAAGCGATAACTCTTCTTCTCTGTCTTTGTATTGCTGTCAGAAGACTAGCAAAGTATGGTTGAAGTATGTTTCCGACTAGTAACTAAAACCCCGCGAATTTCGAAAGAAATGCATTCCTGATTATCTACTGATTGCATAACTATAAAATCATTTCACGATAACTTCATAAGAAAACTTTCTAGGACCACTTCGAGGAAAAATGTTTATATTCTTTATAAATAATCGACTTCTAAGAAATCTGTCGATGTAAAGTATAATGTTCTTGAATAATACATATTTATAGTACTAGCTGTCATAAAGGGGTGTCCCTTTTCATATATTAACCTGACCCTATAGCTAAAGTATCTCCTACATGGGTAATAGCTACAGACTAACCTAGTCCATGAAATTTTTTTCCCAATTTTGTAAATACTCTCTATTGTTAATTCATGACGAAACCAATAGCCTAAACAGTTGGAAAGCTTTTCCACCCAAGATGGGTACAATTGAGTGTACATAAACATGCTTAATATATTTTAAAACATAAACCAGATAAATTATAATTATACGTACGTTTGAAATGTTTTTCAGAATAATATAAAACAATAAACAGAAAATGTGACTTTTTTGTGTGCTTGTTTCAAGTCACGTTGAGTCGAGTCAGAGCAGAGAGTCAGTGAGTTGTATGTACATTTGTTGTGGCATTTCCGATGTCAATTACTTTACCATTTATGTTTATGGACTGTAATATACATAATTGAAATTTCGTGTACCATTTCTGTGTTACTCTTAAAATATTTGTATCTGCTTTTATGTTTTTTCTATATGTGGAGACAAACATGGTCTGAGAAAAAAGTTATAAATCTATATTAACAGTTTTTATTAACTGGCATTTTATTTTTACATTCGATAAATATTTAAGTTCAGAGAAAATTTTCTTTTTTCTTTTCGAATTCAACCATTGAAAACTAACAGGTAAATGGGAATTTGGATCTTGTATACAAAGATTTGACCACAATTATTAAATTATTCTCTAAACAATCTATTTTTCCATTCAAGTAACAATAAACAATGCTCAAAGGGCATCTCTAATGATTCTAAACTTTTAATTGACATATTTTAAAAATTTCCAGTATTGAAATAGTATATTGTTTACGGCAAATCTAGAAGTGATACGATTTAAAGATTTAAGAACCGGTTGACTAAACCCAATTCTACGCTACACATTGATCACATATTAGATATTTACCAACATGTATTTTAATTCTATCCAATTGGAATTCTTGCCCAAAACAAAGCTTTAAATTTATTCCAAGATTTTTTACACAACTTCATTTAACAAATTTCAGGCTGCCAAGCTATCCTAACTCAAGAGCTATAGTCTTCAGTAAGGAGAGGGGATATAGTTTCGCGATTAACACACTCACGAAACTACGTGAGTGTCTTCATTTCAGTGTAACCTAGAACATTTACATTTACGAAAACTTTGAAATAAGGGCGTTTTCAATATGGGGAAGACGGGAAACATGTCAATTAAACGACCTATTGAAAAAATATGAACAACTGTTTGCTTTTTTCTTGAATGCAAGGTATATGAATTTAATAAGAAAGAATAATAGTGGCCTACAAAAATATTGGGTCGTTTGGTGTGACCTCCCCCCCAACATGTCGGAAAACGGGGGTATGAAAATTTATGAACAACTGGCTAATTTTTTACAAAATTGTTTAATAAATATAAGTGAAATTAAATGTACATACTGGCTTTCATATTTCATGAGCCGTTTTCTCAGTTTCTACGCCTTAAACATGTCAGTTTAAGACGAATATATGTTTTATTATGCTAACGCCCCAATTTCCAAAGTTTTCGTAAGTCAAAATGTTATACGTTACACTGAAATGAAACCACTCACGAAGTTTCGTGAGTGTGTTAGTCACGAAATCATACCCCCTCTGTACTATGGACTATAACAAAATTGTGCAAAATTGGCTTATTATCTATCAAGTAATACATATTTTGTCGTGCAATTACGTAAATATATCCTGGTGATACCAAAAACATGTTAATGGATGTATAGAATCAAAATAGGTCAAAAATTTTATAATTGACTTCCTGAATCAAATGTAAAAGACCGCATCTCGATTTATCTTGACGGAAAGAATATCGATGCCAAAGCGTTTTTAGTGTTCTATCGTCTCGCCTACTTAACCTTTTACATTTTTCAGAAAGGTGTAATTAACTAGGTATTCAATATAGAATCAATTGGTTCATTGTGACATAATCTTTGATAATTATTCACAATAATAAATTACATGTTTCGTGTACTTACAGTGATACAAAAACATACCTTCTCTATTAGGAAAGCTTATACAAGTATACTCAACAACGTGAATGTTCTTTTGTATTAGAAATACCATTAAGGTTTGTTTCCTTGCCTATAATTTATATTATTAGTAGGTAGAGGAAGTCTATCAATTGATTATAATTGAAAATGAAAACTAAAAATAAATATAAATTTGAGATATAAATGTATTATAATGATCATCAACTACATAGTTTCATTCAATGTCCGCTGTACAATATGCGTTTTCCTGGATAGGCAAAATAAAATATTTTATCAGCACAACCAATTTTTCTTGCAAATTGTAAAAAATTCTTAGAATAATGTCAGAGCTTCAGCAAATGTTAGATAACGTTAAAATAAAAAAAAAATCTCAATGGATTTCGCTAGGAGAGCCGTCTTTTCTAGATACAGGATGACGAAATTTATGTGGGGGGGGGGAATTTCTGGAAGTATTACCACATCGGGTGTTTAAAAAAAAATAAAATTTCGTTGGTGGAGATTTGACAGTACCATAATCTTGTTGAAAAAAAATTTCATTGTGAAAATCGAGATAAAAGATATGAGACAATATCATAATTCGATGATGCGAAGCTGCAGAAATAATGGATACATAAAAGCTGGAAATTCTTAAAGCATTTAATAGTATTGTCCCAAGAAATGACAATTTCGGAATATTGCTTATTATTTATTTCTGTTGGCACGACGGTCTAGGTTTGGATTTATTATCGAATCGCTTAATGAAAGAAATAAAAATAGGTCGATTCTTAATCCATGGAGTTTAGAGAAGAATGCAGAGAGTTGTGATAAAAACTAATTTTTATCACGATTTACGGCTAATGGAAAGGAGGGAGTAGTTTCACAGTATAATGTGTATATTTTGTTGCTATCGTTATAGTTGTACTATCCAGGGAAGCGGGTGGATAATGGGAGTTTTTTGTAAGAAAACGGAAGATCGGATAAAAAAATACCAACTTTATTTATAAAAGCTATTACTAAACTTCACTTGTATGTAGTATGATGTATGTCCCCGAATTTTGAAATCAATATTTCACTCACTTCCCGGATTCCAATTGAGCTCAAAGCATGCCTATGTAAATCGGATAACAAAGTATTTTTATAATAACTATGACTTGATTTTCTCATCGCTTCCACCATATTTGATATTGACACGCTTTTGAGTTTTAAAATATTTTAAAAAGTATGTTTTAGGTACAAGCTTTTATTGAACTAAAATTAAGAAAATAGTCATACATGCATGATTTTTTTCAAAAGCTTGAGGCTCCTTGCAGTAGGAATTAAATTTTCAACTCTCCATATCATCCTTGGTATATTTAATTGAGTGCGACTAACTTTTACAAATATCCATGTATGAGTGACTCATATAAGTTTTCTACATTTTAGTTCAATAAAAGCTGGGCCCTAAAAAGTATTTTTCATTTAAGTTTTCTTCAACGGATTATCTCCTATAATAAGTATTTATCCATTAATTAACTATCAATCGATGTATAATGGTTTTTGTAGAATAAATTATTATTAATTAAATACTTGAATGTATAGATATAAAATAGTTTTAGTATTGGCATTCTTCTAAAATTATTTAATTAAAATTTTTAAAACATTTAAAAAAGTTTTAAAAACATTGATTATAGGTATTCTATATAATTGATTCCTTGGAAATCTTCATTTATTTTTCTTGCAAAAAAAGTTAATAAATAAAATTGACTGTTTTTTAGGTGCTTGTGAGAATCGAAAATTTTTTAGTTGAAACATGAATATTAATCTTAAGTTAATTTCTTCTAATTTCTGGTATTTGTGTGTCTTATAAAAAAAATTTAAATTTGTGTATGAAAATAAGAAAAATAAAAGAATGATTTATAACGTCTTAATATGTGTGATTTTTATGATCCGAAGTTTTATAAGATCCAACAGATAGATGTATGGCAATGATGACAATTAATGGCATAGTTTAGCAGTGTACGATTTTTTCTGTTACATTCTGGAAAAAGGCTATCATACTTCAAGCTGTATACTGATTAGTAAATTTATTTTCGATAATTCTAAATATTGTTTATTCAAAGTATCGATTGTTAGAATTTACTACATACTTAGTAAATATTAATAAATGTAGGTAATATTGTAAAATTTACATAATTATTTTTGGAAAATGATTAATGAACTATCTTTAAACAATATTGCCAATATTTAATTAATATACAAAGATACAGGGAATTCTTAAAATATTAGAAGTAGAAGTGTATTTTGCAGAATTAAAAATCTATCCAAATATTTTCCTTTTTACAGAATATAATTTGCTTTATGGTAGTTTATATAATATTTATTTTCCCAGAAGAGAATATTTTGCGATGATCTCGAAGTTGAACTTTTCGATAAACAGGATGATGAAAATTAAAAATAACATTTAAAAATTTTACTGTAGATAATTTTAAAATAAAGGTATAGAAAGGCATATAAACATAATATGTTCGAATGAAAAATATTTTTTAAACCTGTATATGTTTTTCCCTAGACGCTCAGTTTTCGAAATAAAAATTCTTTAAAAATTAAAATGCAATATTCGATTTAAGGTAGTACCAGCATGAAATCACTTTTCGACAGATTTGGCCGAATTTTTTTTCTTGGGTTTATAATAGCTTTATTTATGAATTCCTAAAATTTCATAATTTTTGGCAGTTTAGATCGCGAGATATTTAAAGACAAAGTTCGCGATTTTGAGGGTCATGTCCCATTTAAAGCATGTGAAATGTCCGGTCTCTCCAACTATTTTTTATGATATTATTATATATTGAAGAAAAAGTAGAAAAAAATGTTTATACAATAAAATTCTAAAAAAAAAATTTAGAAATTAATTTTCACTTTCGAGATATTAATTTTGACGTAAATTGATCGAAATTGGGACGTTGGCATAATTATTTCCCATTTTAAACGGTCAAAATTTCTGAAACTTTGGGAATTAATAGTAAGCATTATTAAATTCTTAAATTTAATTTTTCGTTAAATTCTGTCGAAAAAAAAATTGTACCATTGCTTTAACATAGAAACTGCAAATACCATGCTGGAAATATCTTAAAGAAAAATGTGTTTCTTTCCACCTTTTAGAATAGCCTTTTACTAAATAATCTTCGAATATTTCAAGAACTTTCAATATATTGACAGTACTCTTATAAATAATAATTAACCAGTACTACGTATGGATGTGTTTATATTTATAGTATCTATCGTAGTGCTTACCTATAGCCTCATATTCACCCATCCTTTTACCCTCCCACATAATATACATATACTATAGGTATCAGTTTTGCTTGTGTGAATATATCAGTATTTATCGTATTATTTTGTAAACATACACATCATACATGTAATATATAGGGGAAGATGTTGTTCCTAGAATCAAAATTTACATTGATGTGTTTCTTCGAGCTACATCTTGTACCATGGTTTACACGTTTTTATATCAATACTTTTTTAATAGTTAGATTCTCAAAAAATTACAAATTATTGGTTTATCACTAAAATATCATAATGACATCACTCAAATATCATAATGGAAACTGTTTCAGTTTACAGCTGTGTTATGTCCCGATAATTTGTACTTTTTTGAGAACCATTAAACAAGTATTGATAAAAACGTGTAAACCATGGTACATGTGGGAGCCATGGTACAATCTTTTATTGTACGAAGATTCACACCTAAATCCGAGATTCTCCCTCAACGCTTATACTTGAACGCGCTCTCTTCAACACATACGGTACGGTAACAATCACATAGAACGTTTTTGATTGAGTCAATGAAAACTTCACATGTTTCTTTTTTACAGGCATCAAGTGGGGTTTTTCATGACTAGAGCTGCATGAGACTTCTTTTTCCTAGATATTCGTCACTTAGTTACATTTGAAAAACTATAAAAAATTAAAAACTAAAAAAGTATAATTTTAGAATTTAGTGCAGGCATAATACCATGTAGAAATAAAATGTATTAAGGTACACTATGCCATTCAATTCAAAGTATATTACTTTTTAACCGACTTCAAACAAAAAACGAGGAGGTTATAAATTAGATTTAATTTTTATTTATTTATTTATGTGTTTTTACCTCAGAACATTCGACTGCGTGAACCGATTTTGATGATTCTTTATATATTTGAAAGCTGGTGCCTCCCGTGTGGCTCCCATTTCATTTTGGTCCAGTTTTGACAATGGCATCCAAGAGAAAACCATAAAAGTATTAAATTTGCATTAAATACGCACGACAAGAGTACGAATAACTCAATATCACGCCAACCGATTTCGATGATTCTTTTCTTAGTGACAAATTAGTTAGTGTACTTCAGATTTACTAAAAATCACAAAATAAAAAAACTTCTAACAGAAAGGAAACCAACAAAAAGGAAAACTTTTCAAAACAAATTAATATGCACTAAAAAGTAAAAAAATGACGATAATATAATATAGTTAAAATTATTTTTATTTTTGGAGTCGGTGTCAGCCAAGCTGATGTAGCAAACTGTTCTGTCAGAGTTAACTACATTATATTATCATTATTTTTACTTTTTAGTGCATATTAATTTGTTTTGGAAAAGTTTTCCTTTTGAAGTCGGGTTTTTTTTTGTTCAGTTTTTTTCGTAATTGAAACTGCTGTCTAATAATTTTAATTTGATTAACGTTTAATGCTCAAAAATAATATTACAACTTACTCACCAATAACTAATGATTTACGTTGGGTATGATCTATAAAACAATATTCAATAGCCAGCTTCTAAATATTTAATTAGAATAATCAAAAAACTTGCCTTTTGTCATTAAAAAATTTAATTTTTAGACTATTCGAAAAAAAAAATAAACCACATTAACAATTAATATTTCTCCTATCTATATTCTGCTCAATTACGGAGATATGCGGAGAAATACAGACTGTATATGCGGAGAAATACAGAATGATTAAAAACACGCTTAACTCTAGGTACTATATCTTACCCTAATGTGTGATACGTACCTAGATGTAAATACAGTATTGGTAGATATCTATTATAGTATAATATTTGGTACGTGTTTGTATATTATGAGTAATGATATTTACATTTTCACTCAATTTTCACGTTAATTTTGTTAGCTCATCGATAATTTATACAGGTATACGTAGGAGTATTCTATAAATTATGCTCTTTTTTTATTTTTAATTATTAGATTGAAAACTGGGTCATTTAAAATCAGTTTTACGTTCGTGGATGTTAGAAACAGTCGATTTTTTACGATATTTTGTGTTTATATTTTTTAAATTTGTGTCTCGTTTTCTGAAACAATTGGAGAAAAGTATACGTACTTTTATACCATGCATATATGAAATATACATAGTATATTAAGTTTAGTCCCAAGTTTGTAACGCTTAAAAATAATGATGCTAGGAAAAAAATTTTGTCATAGGTGTTCATAAAATCACCTAATTAGTCCATTTCCGGTTGTCCGTCCGTCCGTCCGGCCGTCCGGCCGTCCGTCTGTGGTCACGATAACTCAAAAACGAAAAAAGATATCGAGCTGAAATTTTTACAGCGTACTCAGGACGTAAAAAGTGAGGTCAAGTTCGTAAATGAGCATTATAGGTCAATTCGGTCTTGGGTCCGTAGGACCCATCTTGTAAACTGTTAGAGATAGATCAAAAGTTTAAATGTAAAAAATGTTCCTTATAAAAAAATAAAGAACTTTTGTTTGAAACATTTTTTTGTAAACATCACTGTTTACCCACGAGAGCGTTAATTAGGTGCAAATTTTATAGTATGTATTAATATAGGAATTGTGTGTTGCCTATTTAAAAGTGAATATCTTTTGTTATTTACGTGACGTCAAAAAACAAACAATTGCGCATCAACACTGTCTATATATTTTTGTATGTGTTATGTGATAAAGAAATCAACACTGACTATGCATGGTATTTCAACAATTAACTCAGTCAATTGTTTCTTTTCACTTGTTTATACTATGTTATCTGTCTGCCCGTCTATCATTACGATAGTTGAAAACGAAAAGAGATGTCAAGTTGGAAATGGCCTAGCCTGCTTAGAACGTAAAAAGTGAGGTTAAGTTCGTAAATGAGCAACATAGGTCAATTGATCTTGTAAACCGTTAGAGATAGAACCAAACTTTAAATATAAAAAATATTCCTTATAACAAAATAAACAACTTTTGGTTAAAACAACAAATTAGGTATGAATTATATGGGAATATCAGTTAAGTGTGTTTGAGACACTGTGTGCAGTCTTGTCTTGTATACACGATTGTTTCTATCTAAGAGTGACTATCTTTCTTTGCTTACATGAGGTTTAAAAAAGTGTTGATGAGCAAACCAATATTTTTAAATATACCCAAGTGGGGTATCCAATAAAAGAGAATGACGTATACATTACAAAACTATAACCCCCGACGCAAGGGGGTATGGATGAAGGGGTGAACGAGGGAACGATGGAATATTTTTGACTATACCAAAATATGATATCAAATAAAAGAGCAAAATGTGAACATAGGAAAACTGTATGGTACAAGGAAATTAGTTCAGCCGTTTGAAACTTATTTAAACTCTTTATCGGGGGATTATAAAACTTCATAAAATTAACTAGATACTTCTCATCTATTTCTAGGCGACTGCAATGTCCTACAGCGAAGCTTGGCAGAGTACAGTTAGGGCTTTTGTCCAAAAATTGGGGTTCCACACCAAAATTATAAATGAAATTGTAAACAAAAGGAGGATAAGTTACATCATACGAGGTGAAGGTTGCTACACAATAATCTTCGTATTTAAAATTGAAGTTGTCCTGCAAATCATATAGATACTAGCGGGCTGTTCACAACTAGTATCTATATAATTATCAAACGATTCTTCAATCGTGAATGCTTCGAAACATATTCTAATCTAATTATATGAGTGAGTATCAAGCTAGTATAACAATAAAAGTTAAAAGACAATTAAGGGCACATTATTTGAAGGGCACATTTAAGTATGGTAGAAGGGTTGGTATAATTTTTCTGTTCAAACGAGGCAATTATTGGAATGAAATACTATTTTATTTTAAATAAGATAGTTTACTTAAAAAAACGTGTTACTTAATGCGCAAATTAAGAATGAACTAAAATATGAAATACCCTCCTAATTAATGAATTACATTCCTAAGAAGTTCTACTTACCAACCGAAAAATTAACAAAAATTTAAAGCCTCAGCTAGTGCTAAAGAGCAGAAGTGACCGATTTGATGCTCTCGTAGATTTGTTTAACCAAGTAACAGAAATTCCTATACGTACACATCACAAAAATGTAGTTAGGTTGTAGGTAGATACCATGTTTGTCTATCATTTTCCTTTTAATGAATTTGCAACGTTCGCGGAGCTGCTCGAATTAATAGATGCAACCCGTATAATTTACGTAAATGTATTAAAATAAACAAGGTTTGTAGAGCACCATAACATAATATTTAGTACCTAATATTGTATATAAATGATGTATTCCTACCTAAATGTAGGTGTATCTATACAATATATAGGTACATGTATTTATTTGTATCTTCTATCTATTGAACAATAATATTGATCTTACATAAAACTGTTTATTTTACATAAATTTATACATATTAGTAATATTATTATGATTATGATTATTGTTTGTGATTTGGTTCAATTATATTATGTTGAAATGTTATCAATGTTGATTCAAACACATATACCTAAACCGTGTCACAGAGAAGTGTGCTATTTTGAAAATGTTGGATAAAAAAACCCAACATTTTTCCAAATAATTATTTTATAATGTTTTAATACAAGTGAAAAATATAAAATTTAAAAAATCCCCGACAAATTCGATTTATTCCTTGTAAACCGATTTTTGGAAACATAGCTATAAAATATTCTGAATCAAGTCGGTTCAGGGGCTACGATGCCATTGAGAAACACACAGACGCACAGATAAAAACTTTAAACATATAACACTCCTTTTGAAATCAATATCAAAGTGATGGTCGAGGACATAAGATGAAAGGAAAAGGATACTTAGAAAGCTATAATTTTTTGGAACACATTTTTGGAAATATTTTAATTGAAATTGAAATATTTGAGTTGGCCTTGCTCTTTTGAATCATTATTTTGAATTACCTAGTTATTTTACCGTTTCATTTTTCGAAATGAATTGAGCCAGGTTTATTTGACCATTCATTTCCATAGTAATTAATATGTTAAATTTATATGTCATAATCGCCATATTTTAGTTTTTTCGGGTACTGAACCCCAAGCTCGTACATGAAGCACAGCTAAAAACGTCCTCCCTTAAATTACCTTTCAATTGAAACTAAAAAAATTAACATCGGTCTATCTGTTTAGGCACTACGATGCCACAGACAGAACTTTTAACACCCCTTTATTTAATTTCGGGGGCTAAAAATCTTTCAGAAAATCATATTAAATGTATTTTTAAGTAAATTGTAAGTTTTAAATAAATATTAAATTTATAGTTTTCTTGTGAGTTTACCCATAAAGCAGAGTATCAGCGGATAGAGAAAAAACCAGAATAACCAGCAACCAAAAATTGAACCAGAATAATCAGTCACCAAAATTAAGAATGGAATTGAAAAAACTGGTTTAAATTCCGTAGAGTGTGTTGAATAGCTTCTTTGTATTCAATAATGTTTACGCCTGGATGAACGTTCTCTTATTGAAGCCATTTTTTAAAGCCAGACAAGTTTAGTTAATTTTCTAAAAAGCTTTTTCATGTTATTTAAGAATTGAAGTTAGAAAAATTCTGTATTTTAAGATGGTAAAAAATTATTTGGAAACATTGATGGATTTTTGAATTCAGAATTTTCAAAATCGCACACTTTTCTGTTCCACCCTGTGTTCACACTAAATATAGGTAACATAAACTAGACTATTATATCAATATTTAAATTATTATAATAATTATTATTATTTTAATATTGTTAATGAAAGCTTGTTTAAATTTTATTTTACCTTCAAATTTGTTTTTATGTTAAGTATATGGGTTAGTTTTAAATATAATTTGATGGACTAGCATAAAAATAATTTGGACTTTTCATCTCTCACAGTATAGTGTTGAACGAGCTATCGAGCTATCGTGTTTACAGACAGACAGACGGATAGGCTGCCGAAAATGGACTAAGTAGGTGATTTTATGAACACTCATAATAAAATTAAGTCCAAAGCGTCAATATTTGAAAGCGTTATAAACTTGGGGCTAAACTTAGTATACTTTGATATATTTCATATGCATGGTATAACAAGGAAGAATTCAATAAAAAATTGAATGTTTTTGCTACAAAAGAAGAAAAAGACAATGATATATAAAGCAAAAAAAAAAAAAAAAAAAAAAAAAAAAAACGATTATTGGTTTCGCTATTATTTTCTAGTTTTTTCAAATTTTTCTGTGTCTTCGGATTAAACAAAATTTGAAAATTCACTGCTAACTAGATGCTATTCTAGGTCAAAAGTATCTATTGTCTTTATGTGATATCCTGCTAGTTCAATAAGCTCACTTCGACTTGTTCTTCCGTTTGGTGTGAATAAATGCTAAATAAGTAAATCAATCAATACTAATATTATAATAAAGAGAATATATTTCATTTCTTGTATGTTTGTATGTTTGTTTATAATAGATATACTCAAAAACCACTTAACCTATTTTAAAAATTCTTTCACCGAAAGTTACATTATCGGCGAGTAACATGGGCATAAATTTGGTTTTCGCACCAAAAAATGAAAAGCCATCGGATTGTGAAGAACAAGGGTGAGGTAAATGAGAGCAAGGAAAGTGAAGGCTATAGAGCGATAATCTTTTTTTCTAAAGTTGAAATTTCCCAGCACAGTGGTTGGGCCATTGATAGTAAATAAATAAAAAACTAGCATATTGAACCTAAAACACAATTATCCATCCCAATATATTATAAATGTGAAAGTTTTTTTGTTTGTTACGCTTCCACACAAAATCTACTCAATGGATTTTAATGAACAATTACAATAATATAACTCATACATCAGAATAACACATGAGCTATAATTTATCAAGACATAAATAAAATAAAATAAATTTCTTTGACGTATCACTTGCACCATCTCTTGAACATCATTGTAAAGTATAAATTTAAGCCTTCTTTAAAAAGGGTAAACAAGATAAAATTTATGGTAATCGATTCAGCCTGGATATACTCAATACATGATTATTTTACACTTTTTTTAAAATTGAAAACTATACCTACTTATTCTTTAACCTGAGTAAAACAATTCCTATCTCTATTTCGAGAGGTATGGAAGAGGGATGAGAGGAAGCAAGGGAGGTTAAAGTTATAACGCAGTGGTCTTTACTTTTAAACCCAGCGAATTTGGCGGGTATTATGCCAGTATTAAAAAAATTAACCAAGAGCACACTCAAGAATTGAACAAAATAGATTCAATGCAATAATGCAATATGTTGAATATTTTCGAGAAAAACAATTGATTTGGTCAAGTTAACACAGATCAAGTATATATATAAAGCTGATTTACTCGAGTTCGTTTCAAATTTTTAATGCCCAACAATTTTTCAACAAGATTTTTCTCTACCATTAATCATATAAAAAGCTCATTTATAAAACTAAAGTCAAATCAAAATACAGAGATTAGTTGTTATTATACCTACTAAAATATACCGACAAGCTACCTCGCTATATTAATTATTCTAATTAAAAAAGGTAATAAATAAACAATAATTATCATGTATGCAATTTATTTAACAAAAATTTTTGATGACGATATGGAAAACTATGATAAATTGTATGATAATTTATTCACAAAAATTTATTTTAATTCTGTAAATACACACAAACACACACATACACAGGCACACACACACATACACACAAAACTTTTTTTAAACATTTGTGGTGCGTTTTATTATACATTAAACAATTTAGTTTTAAAACTAAAATTTATAATGGCTTTTATTATTTTAAAATACAAATTTTATTTATATTCGTAAAATGTATATTGGAAATTTATATTTATTTATTATTTATTTTTATCAGTATGAATAATTAATTAGCATGGTAATTAATTATCATATTTGCCAAATTATGAAAAAATTTTTAGTCCTAGCCACAAACGATTATTTTTAATATTACTATAAAAACAATTTTAAATTTATGTTTAGCTATTAAAATGATTAATTCGTATTGAATTTTATATTGTAAATAACAATTTTTATTTATAGATACGATATTTAAAATTTATAAATAATTTAGTCTTTTGTTTTGGCGGAACAAAGCTTTGATATATCATTAACCATTTGCCTTTTCAGATTTTTGAATCGTTTTATCATTTTTAAGCAAAAAAGTCTCTTGTGATTTTGTTTTCTAGACGCTTAGTTTCGAAATGAAAATGCTTGAAAAATTAAAAATATTCAATTTTAAGAAAAATATGCTATTTTTTTCAATCTCTGAGGGAATTCGCCTAGCTAACGCAACTCCTGGGCTAAGAACTTCTTTTTATTAAAAAATAGAACTCTTTTTCATTAATAAAGAATAAAAAATGGAATTATTAATTAAAAAAATTACTTAAATATATTTTAGACTAGAGTGATACCCACCCGCCTTGCTGGGTTTAAAAGTAAAGATTGATAAAGATTGCTCTCGCTTATCCCATTTCTATAACACTCGAAATAATGGTAAGGATTATTTTGCACAGGTAAAATATATGAATTTTTTTCTATTTTTATAAATCTATAATAGTAATTATTCATTGACTTCATCAGAGAAGATGGCTGTGAAATACTTTATATTGTCTATTTTTACAGAAATCTGTAATTTGTTGTATTGTCAAATGTCAAATTAAATTAAATTTTTATATTTTTTTATATTTTTTTAATATATCTTTATAAATTATAGTTCATGTGTTATTCTGATATATCAGCTATATCGCTCTACAGTTTCATTACAAAACCATTTGCTAGTTAAAGCGTTAAAGCGTAACAAACAAACAAACAAACATGCTTACTTTCGCATTTATAATATATAGAGATAGAGATAAATTATTCTCTATTGGACTGAAAATTTAAAATTTTGTGTTCGCTATTGAAGACTTGATATGAGCATACAAAATCTCACGATATATTCATACAAAATCTCACGATGAAAATATTTTTGATAAACATACCAAACTTTACTCCGTGTACAATTGATGATTTAAATACGTAACTACTGTTACACTTCCTAAGAACCAAACCCTAAATGAATATTTAAAAAACAATAACAGTTTTTTGACAATAGTAAACGAAACATTTAGTTACAACAATAATTACAAATCTAAAAACAACATAATTATATGTTTGTCTACACCTAATACAACATAAAACACAGTGGGTGGTCTCCGATTATTGTCGGTTGGACATAACATTATGTTATATTTATATTTTGGAAACATCAACAACACTCCATTTCATCCACGATATTTTGATCCATCCATCTAATAATAATCCATTGTATTATTATTATCATTATTTTTGGTTATTTGTTTTTTCAGGAGATGTTGCTATTGGCATAGTTTCGTAATGTTTGTAAGAACCCCAAAAACCAATCCGCAAATTCCTTAAAAATGAATTGGAATATAAAAAAGAATTAAATACGGGTCTTATTATTCCCAATCCAAAAATGGTAAACTATGTTTTTTAAAAACTATTAATTTTTTTATTATTAACAACAGTCTACTTAAATCTCAATTTTCAACATCTGACTTTACGGTTTTTAAAGTCTAAAAACTGTGGGTGTGTGTGGAAAAATAGTTTTGTGGACTAATTATTTTTCGATAAAAATAAGAATCTATACAAAAAAATTTTATTTTGAAAATATTTTCTTGGTTGACACTTTTTAACTTCCTAGCATAAGAAATAGTTATAAAAACTAAAAAAATTTAACTGGACCGAATGTTATAAAATTCATTTCGCCGTTATTATGCTTCGATCAACACCATTTTCAAGTCAATATCATTTTTTGTTCGCGCGATATCGAACAGGAAAAAATTTCCACGTACGTACACACATACACATTAACACACACTCAAACACACCCTCACATACTTCTTCTCCAAATTGGTGTTAATCAATTCAAAATTGGTGGCTATTCCTGACCATGAAACGAAAAAATATGTTTGAAATTTTGATTTAGAAAATCGAACCCATTGCAATAACGTATAACCTTATACTAGGTAAGTTAAGAAGGGAGACCTAGGAAAAAAATTGTTCACACAAAAGTTCTCTTTTTCCACAAAGATGACGACATTGACCCCTTATTTCCCCGGAAGGCACCCTTGGACAATACAACTATAATTTTCCCTAAGATAAGAGTTTTTGTTGATCTAATTCTACTATTCTTATCCACTACTTTCTGCTTAATCTCAGATGATTACCTAAGAGTACGCAGCTCTTACGTGCTGTATTTTTTGAAACACGTAATGAGAGAAATAATCAGTGTGTCAAGTGATTATTATTACTATTATTAGTAGTGTTTAACAACCAAACAAACAACTATTGTTATGTTTTATTTTTGTTTGTTCGTATAAAACAAACAAAAACAAAATAAAACTACAAATAATAAAACATATTTATAAAATACGCCCTTATAATTAGTAGGTGTATATTGTATGTTGTATTTATGATAGTTATATGGTATATATTGAGGAGTAAAAACAATAAAATTAGGTATTAATATTGTAGTTTTATAGAAATGATCATAATAATTATAAAATGTTTTTGTTTGGAAATGTACGGTTTACGGATTGGAAATATGTTGGACATACAGCATGTCACAGAAATATGATTATCGAATTAAGCGTATTCGCTTAATTCAGTACCAAAATAATCGCCACCTCACACAAATATTTATACCTTTACATTTCTTAAATTTTTAGAATCCAAATTTCTTAACGTGACTTTCCAGGGTGAGCAAACTGGCAGAAATCTTCACGTAACGATGTGAGAAATGCTTTGTGTGTGTTTGTCATATCCACGGCAACCATGATATGTTCACCTATATTTCATATTATTTTTATTTATTATAGTGCACGAATTTTGCCATTTTTGTACTATTTACTTAGTTTTGGATGAAAATAATTCTATAATGCAAAATTCGTGCCCTATAATTATGCACGTCTGGGAACAGTTCCTGCAGGACACTAACCAAATTCAATATTTATCTATTAGCTGTCAAACAAATATAAATTTATAAACGTTAATTATTTAATAAATTATTATGAGTACCTAGTTTGTAACTTTATTAAAGTGATCAATCAAAAAAAGATTATTGTTTTAATACGGATTTACAAGAGTAAGTAAATAAAGTTGTATATAACTACTTATTTAACGTTTACAATTATTTTTGTACATACTTCGTTTCAAAAAGGTTTCCTACGACCATAATGTTCTCTTTTAATAGATGTTTCACATATTTACCAACAAACTTTCAAGGAATAGGTACATCAAAACAAACAGTAGCCCAAAAAGTAGGTTACAAAATGCATCGTTTTCGATATCTGTTTTTAGTTATTGCTAACTAGACACTTTTGATTCCACTTTAATTGAATACAGTAATTCCTGGAAGGAAGTCTCGGAGTAATTTTTGAATCTCGTATCAATGAAATGAAATTATTTAATGGCCCTTGAGTGGTATCCACAAGATGCTTATTTAGCAAACTGTAAACTTTATTAAAATCGGTTGAATTGTTATTTATTTATGATATATTAATAAAATCAGATTTGTTTATAAAAATTTTCCCGTATTTCGAAAACGTAGCATGTGGATACCAACGTTTTTGGCTTTAAATTTTTGTTTTGATATCTCTTTTTCCCCTGTAAGTTTGCGCCAAGTGTGGTTTGTTGATAATTTTAATCGTTATTATTTTTGTTGTTTACACATGAAAAAAAAAACAAGAGAATATTTTACTAAAGGATGTACGAGTAAATAAGCAATTTAAAATAAATCGCTTAATTTTTGTATATAAAGTAGGACTAAGTCTAAATCAATTCTGAAAATTAGGGGGGGGTGATTCTCGATTATTTAAATAAATAAATAACTTCAATGATATGTTTTCATAGGTTTCTCCAAAACTTGTCGGTGGAAATATAACTTGACAATATAAGACGAACAGTAAGAATATAATTTTTCGATATCTAGAGTTTTTTTCAAAATATCGAAAATTGAAAATTTTGTTAAACTAGTTAGCTTTCGATATTTCTTGCTGATACCGACAACTTTTTATTCTTATTTTTCGTCGACATTCATGCAGTTATAGCAAAAACTGCCTTGGTGCTCGAACTATCTTAAGAGTAAATGAAAAAAATGTATATTGTACACTAGCTTCATTCCCTGACTCTTAAGGAGTGGTTTTGTTTTATCTATGTATAAATGATTATTAAAATCTGTCTTCGAAAAACAAAACTAAAACCGTATGTTTCATGTTCCAAGTCTTTCATCCCCAATCCATATGTTTCAAATAATAAAAATACTGGCGAGCAGTTGAAGTTTAATTGCTACAAAATTGCTGAAAGTAGGTGCCATGTAGTTTATAATGATTCAATTTATACATTGCATTGAATGAGCATTTCTAGGTCAGTAGAACTTAAAATTTTTATTATGTACAGCTTTGTGTACTGCTATTACATTCAAAATAAAGAAAAAGTTTTTGATATATGAATATATATCCATGTTCATTTTGTAAAATATTAGAAGTAATTTGATCATACCATTAAATATTGTTAAAAACAACAAAAGCTGATAATTACTGTAATGGTATAGTAATTGATGTATTATTTTATGATGTAATAATATGGTATGAGATGGTATGGTATGGTATATTATAGATATGGTATCGATAATGGTTTTGATTGGTTTTCAAATATTAGTTTTATTTTATAAAATCAATGTTCTTTTAACCAATATCCCGACTAGAAATTTTCACGTGCTCCCACTTGGGACCCAGCTTGGTTGACCAATTGGGACCCCAAATTGGGCTGTAACGCAGAAACTTATTTGGGGCCCGGTTGGGCGATCCCTATTGGTTCCCGATTGGGCAGTCCCTATAGGTTCCCGAATGTGCAAGCCCTATGGGTTCCCAATCGAATAGTCTCGGTCTGTTCCCGCTTAATTTACCTTATTGTAAATCATTTGCCCCTTGTTAATCAATACAATCATGATGTAGCCTATAGCTTCAAATTAAAAATAAACTGAAAATTACCAAGCAAATTTTTTTATTTATAAATTTATAAAAATACAATAGATCCAGTCAATAGAATGATCATTTTTTTAAACGAAGAAGACGATGGCCATCCCAATCTCGAGCACCTTGTATCACTGTTGTCATTGCCTTCAAAATTTCTTTATCGTCTAACTCTAGTGGGTTTTCGGGACTGGAAGCTAGTTTTTTAATAAAGACATCTATAATAATTAAAAAAAAAAATTATTAATGAAATAACTATTTTTTTTAATAATCACAATATAACTTGTGATCGAAATTTTTACCTTGTATACTTGAATAAAAACTAGTGCGGAGTTGTTTTACGAAATCTTCTGATCCGTAGACGTCCAAGTTCACATTTTACATAACCTCAATCTCCAATTGACATTTTCAATTACTCTCAAAATGTTCAAACACATGTGTCAAAATAATAAAATTCAATTAAACGTAAATGCACTTAAAAAAATTTATGATATAGTATGATGCTGAATTTTTATAAATTAAAATACCAAAAAAACTATAAAATATCACTTATTTTCGATTCATACTCGACCGTACATAATGTGTTTTTATAATGACAAATAAAAAACTTCTCGTAGCGCCATCTGGTGAAATGTTTTACATAAATAAAACGCGGAAAATTCAAAAATGAACAACTGATACTTTTGATACAAATAGAAGGGAAATAGGAATAACAGAATAATATTAAGAGAAAAAAATAGATTATGTAAAAAACGAAAAGTTTATAAATACTCAAAGTACAGAGTTAAAAGTGAAGTAAAGCGTTTTGAATTAAAACTTTTTTAGGGAAATTATTTTTTTCTAAATTTATAAATATTTACTTACTATAAAAAAATAACTTAAACAAAAAAAATTAATTGAAAAATTATGATTGTTTTTAAGAAAGTAGGAAATTTTTTTTAATCAATTAACTGTACTAAGATTAAGAACATATATATTTGCTTTATTCAAAGCAATCAAATTTTTCAAAATCAGGTAAAAATAGAGTAAAGATTATTTAATTTTTACACCGGGCTATCCCAACGTGTTCCCAACCAGGTCCCACTCAAACAAAACCGTTGTGTTTATCATTTAATTTAATTTGGGCTTTCCCAATAAGTTACCAAATAGGCCCCAGTTGGGAAAAACTATTTAAAATCGTCTATTTTTACATTGGGCTATCCCAAAAGGTTCCCAATTGGATCCCAATTGGAATGAACCTATTTTAATTTAATTTGGGCTTTCCCAATAAGTTACCAAATAGGCCCCAGTTGGGTAAAACTATTATAAAATCGCCTATTTTTACATTGGGCTATCCCAAAAGGTTCCCAATCGGATCCCAATTGGGATAGACCTATTGGGCCATGCCCCAACAAATCCCAAGCGGGCCCCAATATAAGTACTGGGACAATTTCTAGTCGGGATGTGGCCAATGCTTTTCAAATATTACGATAACAAAATTTTGAACATATTGGTTTTCTAAAGAAAATTTTAAAAATTTATACCGAAACTTGGTATTTAAATTTCAAGAAAATATATTTTGAATTGAAACTTCATTTTCGTTATCTTATCCTTAACTGTACATTTTCGATTTAAAATTTTCCAATAACTATGGTCTAAATAGCAGAAACTTTGAAAGGTACTGATTAATGATTGGGATAAGTTGCGCATGGTCTCTTTAATTATTTGAAAGATACTAATTAGTGATTGGGGTTAATTATATGGCTACATTTTTAACTTTCGTATTTTATCGATTTTATTAACTTCCCAGAGGATGTAATGGGGATGAGGAATGTAATGGGGCCGATTTTCGCGGTTTCAAGACCGTAATATCCGAATCAAACCTTTTCAATGTGATGTCTGTGTGTGTGCTTGTACATAAGTGTGTGTGTTCGGATTCTTTCACCTCGATTATCTCGTGAACAGTTATGACATTAAAAGGAGACTGAGCTTATTCGACGCGTAATCGCGTATTTAAGCACTGAAAGAGTTTTCGACAGAATTAGTTAAGCCGTTTTTTAATGGAAATAAAAAAACTGGAAAAACTGAATAAACTGAATTTGAAAAGTGGATAAAACACATCATTTATGTATGGAGATAATGGGCGTTCCAGCATAAGCTGCAGTACATGTTCGAAGAATAATCTATGAAGGCTAACAAGACCTTTTTTTTAATGTTTTTCCCCCTCACGGAAGTTAGCCGTGTGGGCTACAGGGGTCGCACTCGAACGACTTCAGTACCACACCGACTATGTACTGCCAATTTTTTTGTCTTTATACTTTAAAGGAAAGTCACTGTGGACGCAAAACAATAAAACAAGGATCTCGGAAAGGTCAAATTCATTTTCATTTTCTAGCACACTATATTTTAACACAAACTAGCAGATCTCAAACACCGTTTTTGAATTTTTTTACGTTTTGTTTTGACAGAGATATTTGTTTAGAATTTTTATATAAAACAGACAAAAAAATCGTTTCAACGAATATCGAAAAATATAATTTGAACCCAACTTTGCGACAAATCGTTAATCAGTAGGTAGATACTTTTCAAATAGAAAAATTCTGAACATTTGATTGAAATCAAATTTCTGTTAGTAGGTGCTAGTAGCGAGAAAATTCTAGCCTAATGGTAAATCAAACTATTAAGAATTTCCTGTGGCTTCATATTTTTGAGTTAATAGTTTCGTGTTACGAATTTGATCTTTCATATTGATCTCAAAATGTCATGTCTCTGTGTTTTGAATTTAAAATGTCTTCTATGTAATCATAATCATTATTCTTTAGACTAAAGAGCTAATTATGTTAATCATCTGAAAATGAGTATTTATTTTTTAACACTTATTTAGAATAATTGCGGATAACGACAATTTTTGTTTTCTGATACTAAATGGTAGTATAACTGAAAATGATGTAAAATCAGCTACAAGTGTTACCTACTTTAACTTTTAAAACAAGCATATTATACTTTAGCACAATATAAATTTTAGAATTACTATTACCAACATATATGAAATGTATAATAATTTTACATGTTGTCTGTCATAACTCTTGATACTCTACTGTATATAAACAAGCAGTCAGTTATGTTTATCATTCAAGTTAAATTTGTTGGAAAAAACAGTTCAAGTAGATGATGATACTTTAATCTGATCATCAACTCTATATTCTAAAATTTCTATTCTAAACTACAGTTGTAGTAAATATAAAATATTTCTAATACAAAGTGTTTTGAAACAATTCACAAATGCAAGTGTTATTTAGAATATTATTTACTAGTAAAATTGAGATTTTATTTACAAGTAATCAATTAAAACCAAAGGATGCTGGTTTTCTGAACTTGGTCGGATTACTGGATTGTATAAAAAAATGCAAAAAATTTCCGATATATGTTTGTATATAAGTCAGGGCGTAGAAAAGGCGAGAAAAAAGGATAATTGGAAGTTTCGTATTATCGAGCGATTACTGAGACTCTACTGTACATCTGAAAAACATGAAAATGCGGTTAACAAGGTTAAAAAGCCGATTTGAAAATTGAAAAAATCCTTCAACTAGGTCCTTGTAGAGTTCGTACAAAACGAAGTGGCACCGAGCAAGAGAGAGTGTATGATGTATATGTATGTGCACTCGTATCTACACTCTCTCTTGCTCGGTGCCACTTCGTTTTGTACGAACTCTAGTAGTGATTGTAGATTCGATTATATATCGCACCTTGAAAAACGATATTGTGATACAATGGATACAATTAGAGATTCTCTTTTCAAGGCAGGCATAATATAATTTTAATAATAATAATAATAATAATGGGGTTTAACCTCCGTTTCTCTGACATATACGCCTATAACAGAGGCCACCCACATCATTATTTTTTAATCTTTATTTATTTAATTACAAATATATTTACAACTACATTTTGATGTGTTTGGAGTCGGTTACTTCGTTCTTATCCAAGCGACGACACTGTGATCAATTCTGCACCCCCATTAATTATAAATTGATCACGCTGCCGCTGCCTGGATTCGAACCCGCAACCGAAGTCTAAATGGACAAAAAATCCAAGGCAAACGCCTTAGACCGCTCGGCCATTTAGGCTCTGACAAATATAAAAGCGGCGATGATCTTCAAAAGGCTAAGTAAATATTGTTGAAACTGCACTATTGATTAAATTACCTTTTAAACAACCAAACAAAAATCAACATCTGTTCCTTCATTTTCGAGCTACGATTCCACAAATGAAGTGACAAATCCCGATTTTAAGTCGGGGGTTTTTTTTAATTTAGTTTAGTAATTTACACATACAGTAAGGTCACTCTGAGCACTCGATAATCCGACACTTCGGCTAGACATTCAGGTCAGCCCTTTTATACCACTTTCTGCGCTTGTGAAAATACAACCAGATAAACATGATATATGTGGATATATATTACATGTATTTTCTGTACAATCTCAGTAATCCGAACAACTATTGAGTTCCGATAATCGAGATTCTACTGTAATAGTATATTACTATAATATTTATATTGTTAAAATACTCGCCTCCTAGTGAGTATTTAAATAATACTTCTTTAAATAGTAACGTCTTTCTGGACAAGACTTATCCCATTTACGTGATAACGACTGCTTGAATTTATAAAAGAATCTGTAATTATCTCGTTAAAAATGGTTCTAATTACGCATTTTGGTAAACATACAAATTTCAATTTTAATATTATTTTTCAGTCTCAAGAACGGCTCTTTTTACGCTTTTATTATTAAATATCAAAAATTTCCTTTATTGCAGTATTCCCACCTTTGATACCATCAAAGCAACAATAAATTTCAGACTGCACTCAAATTTCATCCTAATCTCCTCCTAAAAAAACGTAGAAGTTCACATGATAGATCAAATAATGCCAAAATATGAATTTAATAAAAAATCAATAAACAATTAATGCTCCATTTCTTAAAAAATTGGACACCTGACCTTGACATGTAGTAAAGTAACACTACTACCTATACTATTTTATAAACTGCTAGTAGCACATCTAAAATATGATATTCTTTGAAGCACCGCACACCACTTGCAACAATAAGAGTTGAATTCACTTGTACAGCTAACACAGATAGATATAATTCATTGTTACATCTGCTGTTTCAAAATAATATTACAAACATTTTATTTCGCATATTATTATAAAATAAATGTTTTCATTTCACATGTTTAACTTATAATAATATAATGTTACACACCTGTCGCATATCGTTAATGCTTAGAGCATGTAGCTATCTAGCTTTCTGTTCCTACTATAACTACCTTCAGCTATACAAAGTGCACTAATGATTACGTATTTAATGTTGACAATTTTCAAGACAATGTATACCAAGTAAAATTGCTAAGATTAACAAAAGCTATGTTTCTTAGTGATAATGACACTTCCGAAAATTATTTAACAAAACCTATGTTTCTTAGTGATAATGACTTCCGAAAATTTTGTTGTTCTATGGTTCTTCTATTTGATACTATGAAATTGGATATAAAATAGAAACGATTTCAAAACCGCTTGTAATATAATTTTAGTTTGCGTAATGTTAATCATTTTAAAATTACCAATTTAGAAATGTTTTAGTATCATTAGATCCTTAAAAAACGGGCGATCTAAAATCGAATATCAATTGTCATCATACACTCACTGAGCCCGATTTATAAACCTACAATAAAGGTAGCGGCTTATGCTACCAGATCGCATTATGTACCTAAACAAATATTAAATAAGTATTTGCACTCCTAATAATAAAGAAAATAAAATGCTATCGTTCAAATATTTGTAGTTTTCTAAGTTAAGATTGAATTGGTTAAAGCACACTTGACTTCTTCATAAATATTTTTACCTTTATGCTAATAAATTTTTTTTCTTTTCAGGTGAGTAGTAATCGGTCAGACAAAGTTTCCATTTTCGGCGGCGTTATTGTAAGTATCTACAAATTAAAATATTTGGAAAATTTTTACTTTCCATCATTATTTTACTAATCCAATAAGTTTAGAGTGTTAGAAATAAGGGACAAATGTGTAAATCATTTGCATGCGTTTTTAAACACATGGTGCGATTAAATGATTTTCGTATTGTCTTAACTTTTCACACAAAAAGTATGCATTACGTATACATAACATTATCGTCTATCTTTTCTGTCGTATATACTTGAACTAGGTACGCATGGAAGCAGAAATATCTACACTAAGAATAAATAATACATTATGCTACCACCAAAGCGCACATGGTAGAGTAAATTGTTGTACCTTGACAAACTATCCAGTATCATCCCTCAGTTTATTAAAAGTTAATGTCATATACGGCATAGCCAAGATAATGCTTGACCAGGAGGCAAACAAGCTAGATAATGGTTTTCCATGTGTTTTTCTTTTCATGGTAAAATAGAAACGAACATTTTAAGTGCAAAAAAAAATATCACTATTCACTTGTTAAGAATTTTGTATATTTCAGTCCACGACTCCACGTACTCGGTTGTGTTAATAAACAAGCTGTTCGTGTTGATTTTGGACGCTCAGAGAAAAAGATGTTTATGAGATAAAGTTTCAGGATTATCTCTGTTTCAAGCAGATATCTCTTATTTAGGGCATCATCAGCTACTGATGTGTATGAGAGAAAGTTTCAGAATTTTCTAGGTTTCAGGCAGATATCTCCTATCAAGGGCATCAAGAGCTATTGTGAAAAATGTAGAGTATAAAGTTTTAAAAATGAAAATAAATTTCGAGGCATTTGCGAAGATAAAAAAGGAAAGATCCAAAATACAATCACCTTACGAAATTTGATATTTCGGACAAAATTGTCTATATCCTATATACGGGTCAATAAATAACTGGCATTGGGTTTAATTTTTTCTTATCGGTATGATACGCTTACCTTCGCGAAAAATATATATCACGAGATCAAGTAAACTAGCCTCCGAAGTTCTTCGCCCTGGGGGACAATGAACATGCATTATGAGAATTATTTTTTTATTTTTGCTCTGTAAGTGTGTAATAAACTATTTCAAGTCTTTGCGTCTTTAGTGGGAATGGTCTCAGGGAGTGCTCCATGGTGCATTTTGGTCTTGTACCATGAATAAACATATTAAGAAAACAAAAAAAATATCTAAGTATGAATATTTGAAAACTATTGATATTTTAATAATAATAATAATAATAATAATATAATTATAATTATTTTTATATTATAATTGGGAACTGACATGGAGGCGTGGCTTAAAAAACATGTCGGAAAGTAACTTACACTTTTAAATGTTTAACCCATGCGATCAGTCAAAAAACGTTAAAAAAACCTTTTTCGTTTTCTATTCGTCGTTTGTGGATAAAAATTTATTTATAATTAATATAGACTTTAATGAAAATTACGTGAAAATTATGCTCAAAGCTTTAAAGTTGGCGTTTTTTGAACGATTATTACATGAGGCGTGTTTACTCAAAAACAAAAATCCATCAATTTCAGAATAATTATAATATCCACATAATACCTGGCAGTTACATTGAATGTTATGTAAGCGGCAGACAGAATTCGTTGCGAAATAAAATATAAACTAAAGTGTTTGCAGTCTGGAAACTGGAAAAACAAAAATTTTTATAGATCTTACTAATGCCCAAAGTATTACAATGTCGATAAAATATTTAATTAATTTATTATTATTATTATTATTATTATTATACAAATTTAACTTCAAAATAATTATTATAATATTTGTAGTAATAAAAAATTGTTATTAAAAAAATTTTCTAATAACACTGTACGATCGCTTGCTTTTGGAAATTAATGGGAAAACTACGTTTAAATTTTTATTTGCTGTACTCTTACTGCACAAGTTACTCTATTTTTTGTTTTAACACGTTCTGTAAAAATTCCAACTTCCATTTAAATTTTATTTATCGAGAATTTATTATAAACAATTTATTGCTTATATAAACAGTATGTATTTACTCGACAATTGTAATCCATTAATAGTTTATTTTTCTACCACCAGACTGCGTGCCTCGATTTGAAAGTTATCATAAGAAACCTTTAAATGTAAATTCTGACCCGCGACTCAACACTTTCTCATACACTCATATACCTCCACCATAACATAGTAAATGATAAAGAAAAACGAATAATATCAAGCACGATATATATTATCACCACCAACAATTACCATTACCCTGGTAGTTTGGTAGTTTTTCCATACTTCAAACACCCACTCACCCATTCAATGTATACACGCGCACACACCCACCTCTCTGTTCAGTACATGGTATAAAGTGTTAAAATAATTACACATTGATGCATTTTATAAATTTTTTTGTGCTGTAATGTAGTGAAAAGTTGACGATAAACATAATTATTTTGTCCTGACATTATCTCTTGGTTGGTGTAAATTTTCATTTCACCTTTTATGTACATACACACATACATATCCACACTCACTTATACATATTTGTAAGTCACATTTCAATCATTTTCAATGATGGTTTGGTTTTATTATTATTATGTTTTACAATATTATCGTGTAAATACAGTGTCCTTTAAGTTATTTTCATGTTGAAAATGCTTATTATAAGTTAGAAAACGCTAGTCACCGAAATTATTAAAGCTACAACATTCTGGTAAAAACAAATCATTTTTATTTTCTAGATTACTTGGATGTATTTTTATTATTTTTCCTGATACAATCAATATTGTGTTATCATCAGATTTTCACACACTCGAATGTTTTTTTCTGAAACAAATCTTTAAACGAATTTTTAGTAAAGAAAATCTGAAACAATTGACGAAATTTGAACAGTTGTTTTCTGTAGAAATTGATTCCACTGATTGAAATTGCAAATTTTCAAGTATTGGAAAATCGTACTAAGAGAAACTGTATCTGTCGATTTTAATTGGAAACTTTTTGTAGGCAACTTTATAGACAGAATACTATACAGATGTACGACTTCACCATAATTATAATTGTTAATTATATGCTATTTGTAGGGATAATTTACGATTAAATAGTTTAGGTTGTCTATATTTGTATAAATTGTTTTTGATTTGTTTTGACAACCGAAAATTTTTTCCTAAAAAAAAAAACTCAAAACTACGCTTTAAACACAACACAAAATTTCTACAAAATAAATATATCAACGTATTTTATAATCGTTCTATAATCTTATTATTCAATGAAAATGATCAGAAGGGTGACCTAATGAAATGTTTTGATCTTAAAAATATACTCTTAAATAAAAAGATAAACGATTTCTTGCAAGTATGCTTTTCTTTAATGCACAGCTTACTGATTCTGAATTCAACATTTTCAATTATTTATCTTCATGAGCGTAAAAATAGGAGAGGAAAGACACAAAAAATATCTACCCCATTCTACTCTTGGACTGATCTAAACTGTACTTCTTGTGGACTTTTTTTCTTATAAATCAATGTCAACATATCCAATTTCAGCAAAATAGTATTTCTCGCTCGGAACTTTCAAGTTTGATATTGCCTGATCAATTTAAGCTAAATCGATTGTAATATAATAGTTAGACCTTTTGGTAACTGCACTCCTTGTATTTTTATAAATAAGAGGCAAAGTTGAGATTTCTGAAACAAATTATTAATTTTTTTAAGAATAAAACGTACCACTATTATTTTGTTTAAGTATACATTTGTGTCAAACGATTTAAAATTTCATAATATCCTTAACATACACGTGTATTTATAACATAAGTTCTATTTGTAAAAAGCGTGATCGATTTTTCTTGGGAGGTTTACCACGTAATATATATATCATTATAAAGTCGTCTTCGTAGGCCATCAATTATATTTTGTTTGAAATATAATAGATGTCTATTTTGTTATGAACATGTCAAATATTATATGTCATCGATTCGATAGAAATACGCCTTTATTTTAGAGTATTGTGTGAAACAAAATTATAAGTGCTCTGAATTTTAAATATATATTTTCGTTAACTCGTCCATCTCAAATAAAACAACTCATTCAATTAGGAACTTTCACTTGTGTAAAAAGTTCTCAAGTTCACTTGTTTGAAAAATATTTTTTACTTAAATTTTTAATTTAAGACTAAAAAAGTGATCCTAACTAAACGTGTATGTAAAATTTCAGTACAACCCGTTGATGATAAGTGCTTCAAAATTGAGTTTCAAGATTCCACCTGAACAAACATACATACACCAAATATGGGGAAAACGATGAGAAAATTAGGATGTCACTTACCTTACCATGAACTGTCATCCAAAGTAAACGTGTATGCAAACTTTTAGCTCGATCGGCTGATCTGACACCAAACAAAAGTTAAATTAAAGCTTGTAAATTTGAAGTACATTTCACGTATATCAGCAGTGTAAATCCGCTTGTGTATAATATACACACAAACATATCGATAGTATGCTTTCATGAAGTATGTTTGTATGAAAGTGTTACACAAATTATTAAGTCACGAACCTATACCGAAAGTGACGGAGTGGCGACGATTTGGACCGAATATGAAGAGAGTCCAAGTTCGATTCCCGACTTCTATATGATTTTTCGTTTCATTAATTTTTTTTACTAAAAATACGTTACGTTAATCCATCAAAGCTTTCAGATTCGTCCTCATATATTGAGCGGGATAATTTATAAATATAGAAAAAGCTATTAAAATATCATGATTAAGGGAATTTTGACTTATATAATTGTACACCAAAATTTGAAAACAATGTACGTTTGGTTGTTATTTAGTAGCTCACATCGTTCAATCTTGTTATCCATCCCGTATACAAACACACGCACCCACACCCACAAGGAGAGGTAAAACGTACACATTCATTGAAATCTCAATTTAGAATTTTCATGTGTAAAACAAGAAATGCTTTGGAACACTCAGTATACAAAAAGTATTTGTTCTCCAATTCATGTTACCTTACTTTAGTAAATAGTAACATGACTGACTACTGACTGACTATGTTATAAGTTGATGATTGCATGTTGAAAACAAACATATTACATAGCCAACCGTCTTCAACAAATTGACAAAAGCAATAATATTAATAATATTATTGAATTTTTATGTTATACAACAACACATCTATGTATATAGTTATAGCGGAATATGAAAAAAAGGTCTACGTTCATTGTCTAAAATTGATTTGGATTTCTCATATTTATTGTTATTATGTTCTTTATAACGATGATAGAAAAAAACATACACTATTTTGTTTTATTTTGCGAAATTTGCTGTCTCAAAATTTACTTTTCGACTTTGATTAACAAATTGATTTGTGTTTAATCAGAGTAATTGAATATTACAGAAATAGAGATTAAGAGAGCTGCATGTGCGAGTGATTTTACATTGTCATCAGATCTACGACGCTAACACGGGTTACGGCATTCGATTCCTTAGAGCGTCAGGAAATTTTGTGACCTAAATTGATATAAAAAAAATTGAAAATTTGTCATTTGCCATGCTGAATTCACAATTCGGTTAATAGTGATGAAAATGTCTAAAACCTTTTTTCTTCGGACGTTTTAAGAGTCATTGCACACAAATATCGCGTCAGAATTAGTCTACCGAGGGTAAACGTTATCCCGAGTTCCTCAAAATTCCGTATATAATCGGTCCAAACTCATTACACGGGAGTTTTTGAGGTCACTCAGTTCGAACATCGCGACAGAATTGATCTACGAGGTACCTGATACCCCGGGTGTATCGGATACCATGGGAACTCCAGGGACCAGGTTCCTGGTGTCCAATTCTACCGTGAAATTCGTATTCAGCGACCCAAAAAACCCCGAGTAACGAGTTAGAATTGATTATATAATGAATTTCCCGAAAACTCGGGATAATATTTACCCTGTGCACCAGGTGCATCGGTAATTTTTTATGTGTCGTATACCAGTAGGTAGCGATTGAAAGACTTTTTCGATATTTTACACTTCGTCATAACCATGATTATTTCTTCTTCGTCTATGGAATCCTTCAGATGAAAAATCCATTAATTAATAATATTATTTATTATTTTTAAATTTATTTTATAATTGTAAAATTTATATTTTTATTTATTTATACAAATTTATTTTGACAGACCATGCCAACAACTTGTTGTTATACTACCGAGTCACAAAAACCAGAGAATGCTTTAACTTCATTGAGTATCAGCATGACACAAAAGTCGTTCTTTCTTGAGTCAAAAACGGTCTGAAAGTACGTACTTTCGACTAGGGTATAAACAAATTATTTTGTGCAAAATTTTAATTTAATTTATTCTTCGATATAATTTTTATATCGAGGTCGTGTGACAAATATAACAAATTTTTTGATTATATTTTTTCTATTAATAAAATTTTAATGTCGGTTTCTTTTCTTAACTTTTTTTCTTTTTCCTATTTTCCACAGTTTTTATACCATGTATATATGAAATATACATAGTATTATAAGTTTAGTCCCAAGTTTGTAACGCCTAAAAATATTGATGCTACAAAAAAAAAATTGGTATAGGTGTTCATAAAATCACCTAATTAATCCATTTCCGGTTGTCCGTCCGTCCGTCCGGCCGTCCGTCCGTCCGTCCGTCCGTCCGTCTGTGGTCACGATTACTCAAAAACGAAAAGAGATATCAAGCTGAAATTTTTACAGCGTGCTTAGGACGTAAAAAGTGAGGTCAAGTTCGTAAATGAGCAACATGGGTCAATTGGGTCATGGGTCCGTAGTACCCATCTTGTAAACCGTTAGAGATAGAATAAAAGTTTAAATGTAAAAAATGTTCCTTACAAAAAAATAAACAACTTTTGTTTGAAACATTTTTTTGTAAACATCACTGTTTACCCACGAGGGCGTTAATTAGGTACAAATTTTATAGTATAGGAATATCAAAGTGAATATCTTTTGTTATTTACATGACGTCAAAAAAAACAAACGAATGCGCATCAACACTTGCGCATTATATGAGAATATCAGTTAAATATGTCAGATATGTATGTATGTGAAATGTGACAGAGTTATCAACACTGCCTATACATGGTATTTCAACAATTAACTCAGTCAATTGTTTGTTTTCACTTGTTTATATATTTATTTGTAAAGCCAAGTGATTGAATGAAAATAATAACAAAGTAGTTGAAAGGAAATTAAATCATTTATTCACTTTTCTCCAAAAGAACTGAACTACCTCTGCCACCAATGTGTTGTTAAGTGTTTTTTGTATGATCATAATCGAATTGAATAAAATACACTTTTTTATAGTAAGTATATAGTAAAGCAAAAACATAATAATAATACCAAAATGTTCTTTAAACGTTTTTTTTTTTTTTTTGTAAGCTTTTCATCAGAAAAAATTTTATTATAGACTGTAATTTTATATAGTTGGTTCATTTTTACACTGAAAAGATTTTTAAAACGGTGAAAGAGAGATATTGTCGATTTAAAATATATCTTTATTGTTTGTCACTTTGAAAAAGATTATTCTATACGTTCTGTACGAAATTTCTCTACGGAATAGCACAAACTATTTAAAAAATAGAAAAATACTTAATCTCCTAGCTTTACAACTTTCATAGAAATTGAATGCCTTAAATTAACTAAAAGTTATAATAAAATTTTTTTTTCGAAAATTCAATTATATCCACAATCGATAAACAATAAGATAAGGTTAAAAAGTTCGGTTAACAACATAATTTTAGAAATAGACAAAAATGAAAAAGTTGACTCTTTTTTAATTTATCTAATTTGTCATTTTAGTTACTACTTTTTATGAATAAAAGTTCTTAAAAACAGAAAAATTTGATTTTGACTTTAAACATGTGCAAGCAAGTATAATTATTCCAAATTTTGTGTCTATGGACACTATAAAACGCTTTAAAAATAGCCTTGTGTAAAACATAGGCTTAAGGTTGTCTTGCTATGGGTATACGTAGTGTCAGAAAACTTTTTAACTGACTTCAAACACAAAATGAGGAGGTTATCAATTCGACTGTATTTTTATTTTATTTTATGTATGTTACCTCCGGACTCGACTGGGTGAAGCGATTTTGATGATTTTTTTATCTATTTGGTTCCATTTCATGTTGATCCAGTTCTGATAGTGGCATTTATGAGAAAAGCATAAATTTTTTAAATTTGCAGGACGAATAAGTCAATATCACTACAATCGATTTCGATGATTTTTTTTTAGTGACAAATTAGTTAGTGTACTTCAGATTCACTAAAAATCACAAAATAAAAAAAACTTTTAACAAAAAAAACCGACAAAAAGAAAAATTTTTCCAAAACAAATTAATATACACTGAAAAGTAAAAAGATAACGATAATATAATGTAGTTAAAATTATTGTTATTTTTGCAGTCGGTGTCATATTAATGTAGTAAACGTTTGGTCAGATTATAGCAAAAATCTGAAGCTTACCGAAAAAAATATTGTTAAATAATATTGGAAACATATCTTCATGCATTAAAACTCTCTGTAATTTGTTGTTAAAAAAAAAATTAAGGATACTAGCCCTAAATAATAATTCTTACTTCCTGAATCCCTTTTAAAAAAGGACATACATAAATTTCAGAATGTATATTTATTACAACCATGTATGCAACTAAGTGTGTAACCAAAGGGACAATAACCGGAATGAATAATAAAATTTCATCGTAAAATTTTCTTTTATTTTACAATAAATAAACTTTGTACAGAAAGTTTCAAAAAGTTGATAATTTAGATACTTTAACATTAATAAGGCATCTTGGAATATAGAATTGGGAATGTCGATTATTTTTTTGATTTCATAAAAATAGAACAAGTGAAATTTATAAAACTTAAAAAACCCCGAAAAATGCGATTTATTCCTTATAAACCGCTTTTTGGAAACTTAGCTATAAAATGTTCTCAATCGAGTCGGTTCGACCGTTTAAGGGCTACGATAGCACTGAGAAACACACAGACGTACAGATAAACACTCTAAACTTATAACACTCCTTCTTAAATCAATATCAAAGTGATGGTCAAGAATATGAGAGATGAGATGAAAAGGATACTTTGAGAGCTATCATTTTTTGGGCTAAATTTTTGGAAATAATTTAATTGAAATTGAATCTTTGAGTGTATCACGACTAATACAGGAGCTATCACAGTACGACTCAGCTCTAGCCATGAGAAGATGGACTTACTTGAGCCAGCCTCTCTTTGACGACTTCTCCGACCTAAAGTCCGTCGACGTCCAAGTACTCCAGCTGTTCTTAAACAGCTCCAAATTGATAATGGAGTAGTGGCCGGGGATGGGCAACCCTTTTTTGGTATGGTCTAAGTGTGTCCCGTCCCAGTATAGCCACTCTAACCTAACCTTGCCTAATGTAAAAATGTCGAAAGCAGTACATTGTTAAAGCGTTCATGTGCTTTAATTGATACTAACTGTTTTGATTCACGTCAGCTATGGCTTTTTTAAATAAAATTGTCATAAATACTTACTTACAATCTATTATTATCAATTTCACCAGCTCTTAGAATATTATATACGAACAAAAATCAAGCCTGGATAGTTATACTACCTTGAGGTAATTTGCATTACATACGTCCTTTATATTATACAAGAGTTAATTTACAGTAAAGTAAATTAACTCTGTTTGCCATTTCTAAAATGGATAAGTATTCAGTCCTTCGTAAACTCAAGTCTACATACTTTCAATATTTTACGAACTTTCTATATTTTTCACACGAGTGATATGAAAAAAATACGATGAAGAAAAGTGTTAAAAATTAAAATGGTTCGTTTGTACTATAGATAGATACAATTAAAAAACCCGGGAGTGTAGAAAAAAAACTTAATGTGTAGGAAATAATTTTCCCTTTATGACAAATAAATTAAATGAAAATGTTTTACATGTGATTTTATTCGTATGTGTTTTTATATATGAGGAAAAAAACCACATTTTCCCTGAAGTCTCTGACGTATGTCTATATACATATAGTTAGAGGGCGGGAGGCGTCCGACGTAGTAATAGTATATACATGATACATATATATTACATTTATAAACACAATTCACTAAAAATTTTCTTAATAAACATTTTTTACGAGTATACGCCGAGTTTGTCGAGTTTATGTATGTACATGTTATATCTTTATATTTTATTTTGTTTTATATTTTATGGCCGAAAAAACCTTACTTGATTTATATTTCCCTCCTCGACACATCTATGTAGCATAAACCTTGTAGTAGATCTGGGTACCTCTCTCCGACGATTTTCTATATGCATACATATAGCAAATGTATACATGAGACTCACTGAGTAAAAATACTAATACAGAGTTTCACGTGCAGGGTTGATATACTACGCACTAAAAAACCTTATCCCTTTTACTGAAAATGATTAATGTTTATTAATAAAAAAGTGAAACACCAAGAATCAAAATTTAAATTCAGTACAAATTTAATAAAAATGGTCTGTTAACAGCATTGTTATTCCCCAACACTGTGTATTTAAATATTAAACAAGTATCGATAAAAACATGTGAAATATGTACATAATGATCATAATGCACTATGCTTCACATCCTAATGTAATTAGAATCACCCTCATCGATTGTATTTGAGCGCGCTTCTTCTTCAACAACTAATACGTTACAGGCCTTTACACGAGTCTCTTAGAGGCATCCACTACATTGAGTCTCGTAGAACAGCTTCAACTGTGTTTCCCACTAATAAGTGCCGACCTATACTTGGAGATTCCGAGAGCAACTGAAAATTTTTTGCATATATTCATGCACCAATGATACATTATGTTGACAGATTCAACGTACATCTCTATGCGTATTTGAAACTTGAGCTTCTGAAGATTAAACGGTATGTTTAAAACTGAGAAATGATATAAAACTTGGTCACTTGTATATGATTTACGTTGAATGGCATTTAAAAATGAAACAATGTGCAACTACCAGCTTGTAAATAGACAGTTAGAAGAATCAAAATTTCTTACTTTACTCCCAGAAAATTATTATTTTCAGTTAATTCTAAAACATAGCCACACTATTAATTATAAAACAAAAAGCCCCTTTTACAATACAAATGCTGCCCGCTAAGTAACTGCCGAAAAACTGCCCAATGATTAAAGGTACATTTGATTCTAGCTAGATACTACATCCCTATATTTTTAATAACCCACAGTACATAGATTATACCCTTCATAGATTATATTTTTTTTCAAATAGTATACGTGACTTCATTATGATGAGATAATGGTTCCGAAAAACTTATTTGATTAAGAAACTCTATAGGTTTTATCCAAAAAATGTAAATACAACATTTTTTAGTCTCCGTACCGAGGTTTGTTGTTTGTTTGTCGAAATCGACATTTGTATTGTTGAAATAACATTGTCATGCCAATAAAGGGTTAAAATTTAATTTGATTTTATATTGAAAAATAGAAATGACTGATGTATTTATTTATTTTGTTAATATAACTTTTGAATTGTTGTGATAAATGAAAAGATAACCAAAAATATTAATACAATGAAAAAAAAATAAATTCAATCGGATAAAAAGTGTACACATTTTCAATTTTATTTAAATAAACTTTGACGAGACGATTTTTTAATTGCTTCTTTCAACTTAATTTAAAATGCAAGTAAATTTCAGTACATTATTATCACATAAAAGATTGCCAAACACTCCAAAAATTGCTAGTAATCACTTTTGTGAATCACATTGAAGAACTAATTACTTCAAATATAATAAGTAAAAAAGAAACAATTGACTGAGTTAATTGTGGAAATACCATGTTTTTTGACGTCACGTAAATAAAAAAAGATATCGACTTTTAAATAGCCACAAACATGTAACTGATATTCCCATTTTAATACATACTATAAAATTTGCACCTAATTAGCGCCCTCGTGGGTGAACAGTGATGTTTACAAAAAATGTTTCAAATAAAAGTTGTTTATTTTGTTATAAGGAACATTTTTTACATTTAACTTTTGTTCTATCTCTAACGTAGGATTGACTTATGTTTCTCATTTACGAACTCGACCTCACTTTTTACGTCCTGAGTACGCTAAAAAAATTTCATCTCGATATCTCTTTTTGTTTTTGAGTTATCGTGTTGACAGACAGACGGAGAGACGGACAGACAACCGGAAATGGACTAATTAGGTAATTCTATGAACACCTATACCAAAATTTTGTTCGTAGCATCAATATTTTTAGGCGTTACAAACTTGGGACAAAACTTAATATGCTATGTAAAATATGTTTAAATTTAAAATATTTTTCTTCCGTTACTTTAATGACTGGACATTTCAACTAAACCATTATTTTAGTAATTAATATCTTTTTAATTAGTTAAAATTAATTAATAAAAGTACAAATTCAGTGAGAAAAATTCAAAATTTCTAAAACGGGAAATTCAAATTTTTATACGGGCGTGACATCATAGTACTGGCTTGTCAAATTTGTTGACATACTGTATGATATTAATCACTTACATTTTACATGGTATTTCATTAAATTATACTATTCTACGGCTTTTTATTAGAAAACTTAATAAAAACGAGTGTAAATTCTGTGTTGTAAATTCATTTTTTAAAAGTGTAAATTATACATTGAACTGTCACCAATTGACAGATCACGTACGTATACGTCATCAACAGAGAGCGCCAAAAAACTGCGTTTAAATATCTCAAAATTATAATGTATTTTAAATATTTTTGTTCACTTAACATTTTTAAGCAGTATTTATATTTTTTACTTTGTTATAACGGTGTAAACAATGAATTAAAAATATAAAAATAATACATAAATATTCCCTATTTGGCTTCAAGAAATCTATAGTATTTGAGAAATAGAAATCTAAATTTTGTAAGTATCTGTAGCCATATTATATCAAAAAAGGTCCCAATTGACAATGTTGGTTATTTTTAATTTGTTAATAAATGATTGGTTCTTGTCACGAAATTACAAAAATATGACTGTCTCAACTTTATGTTGGCGCTGTATGAGAGATTAAGACGCTTTGCTTTACAGTAAATTTGAGAAGGAGAAAATAACAATTTGAATTTTTTGTTTCCACGTACGAAAGGATACAAAAAATAAATTATATAGTTTGTTCCCAGAGAATTTTCCCTGTAAGCCCAATTTTTTGTGACATTTTTGTTTTAACTTCTGTGCTACAATCCCCTAATGCAAAAAAATATACAAACTTCTTACTAAAAAAATGAAATAATACATGAGTTTTTTCATATTACTTGTAGGACTAACTGAAAGGGCGAGTAAATTAGGTAAAAATTGGTCATGATTCGAAAAAGATTACAATTATTAGGTATGACACCTTGTATAAAACACGTCGTTAGTTGTGTAACGCTATTGTAATGAGAAAGAAAGAGAACTCTCACTTGCAGAATGACGGCGATATTCAGGGAGTAATATAAAAGCTGTAGACATTACCACTACGTCTAACCCTTATTAAATATAATACAATAAAGGGAATGAGGGGGAAGGTAGGGAAACAGGACGTTAGAAACACAAAGTAAAATAGTATTAGTAATGTGTGCATACACATTTATACATAGGATTCAGAAAATTGTGTGGGTGTAATTTAACATACACTCACTCGCTTAATACATATCCTGAATTTCCCTATTGAAAATAAATCAAACTTTCTAATTATCATTGGTCATGGTTCTGGATTAAGAGACAGGCCAAAATAATTCGTTTACTAAAGCTGATAATTAGAGGAGTGGTTATAGTAGTTGTGTACACACACATATTGCGGTCAGTCAAGTGAACGATAGAACAGGAGTCAGATATATGCTATCGAAAAGGTTTAGTTTTACGAGGTACTAAAATGAATTTAATAAAGATGAAAATTGTTATACAGCTTGAATATTGCTGATTAACAATTTTCAGCTTTAATAAATTCATATAAATGCCACGAAATGAATCTTTTCTATTATTGTTCGCAAATAAGGGCTGACTGACCAGCCCTGTTCTAGCGTTTAACTGACTAACTGTCTTAACTGCTATCGATGTGCAATATACAAGCTGTATAACAATTTTTAGCTTTAATAAATTCATTTAAATACCACGGAAATCATAAAGGTTACTGCTCATAAATAACGGCTGACTGACCAGCACTGTTCTAACATTTAACTGACTGACATTCATAACTGTTATCTATATGCAATATACAAGCTGCTTAAAAATTTTCAGCTTAAGTAAATTAATTTTAGTTCACTGTTACCGATTTGAAGAAAATAACATTCTCAATAATAACGTTTCTAATTAAAATTTTCGTATTTTTTGCATAACCCGCTGAAAACGGGAAGACTTATTTATTTTTATTACTTATTATTGTTGTTCACATTCAATCATGCACACAATATTTACATCATGGTCTGTTCGACTAATTTTGATATATAATATGTTACATACATTCGTAAACTAATTATTGACAAATACTTGTCTAGTAATTTTAATTAAAGAGAGAATTGAAAAAAATACACTCGAACCAGGACTTATTTATGTTTTTATAAGACATAGACACAATTTCTAGCTAGATATTTGGCTCGTTATTGTTCATTGTTCGAAAGAATCGTTCGAAGAATTTAATATTTTGGATCTGAAGTTACAGAAAACCATTTTCACGAATCTATGTGAATTAGTGTATAAGCTTACATGCAGATCTTGCAATATCCATATTAAATTTCGGTTTTCTCCATAAATAGATCCTTGAATATTTCTGAAACGTTTTATGAATAAAGTATATGCGTCGAAGCAAAAATACAATCGTTAACGAAATGTTGGGTGCTGATGAATGAAATGGATATTTGGCACGGACACAGATTCTTAATTTTTTTGTTGTCGGTGTGTATACTTGGTGCGTTGATAACCGATTATAATTTCCACTTAATTTAAAAGAAATTTATTTAGCTCGTATATCCTTCTTATATTATACCTATACATGTATATAGGTTGGATGCATTCTTTATTCTTAGTCCATATAATATTTTTACCCTAAGAAATAAAATTACTTTGATTAATCATGTCCTTTTCTTAGAAAGCTTAAGGAATAAAATGATGGTTTTATTTTTATATTTGTCAATTTTATACTTTTTTTGTGTCTTTTGGTTCATTTGTTTTTTTATCCGATTACACGCATATATTTGGTAAAGCTCTTTTTTTAAGAAAATTACACTAAAATAAAGAGATTAAAATACCTTTATAAAATCTATGCTGCAGCCTTCATAACCAGATACGTACTTAATAAATACATCATGATTTCAATTTTGGCCGAAATGTTAGTTGCTGTTGGTGATGTGCACACGGCAGAAAACTTTTTAAAACAAGTGAAAATAAATGCTGACTGATTAATGATGTATGAGCACGGTAGTGGGGACACAAATTTAAAAAAAAATAAATTTTCAATTTTGATGGTGAATTATGTTATAACTTGACGAAAAGTAAGAATACAATTTTGCAATATTTGGAGTTATTTTCAAAGTATTGAAAATTGAAAATTTTGTTTAATTATTTAGATTTCGATATTTCGAAAACCAAGGCGGATATCGAAAAAATTATTCTTATTTTTCGTCTAAGCTATAACAAAATTCATTATAAAAGTTAAAAATAATTCAATTATTTTCAGAGGCTGAGTGCACCTCGCTTCATGCATATACCATGCACTACACCAGCCCATCACTACTTTAATTAAATTAAGTTTTGCTGTGACGCCGGGAATCGAACCCGCTACTCTAGGCATACAGCGAACGGAACTTTTTACACTATAACGAACTGACCTACTAGGATGAATGGTACTACCATTAGTACAATGCCAAAAATAAATTATCTGGCATTTGAACTAAAATAATCGAACAATCGGGCTATCAATATTAATCAATCGCTTCTTTTTTGTAACCTGGCCCAGTTTTAAATTTACAAAAATTTGTACACTTATGTTTTCTATATTTACGATAACATTATGACCGTTATTCATACATCTTTAAGGATTTTATTATATTTTGCTGTTTTGTTTTTGTTCTAATTTTGATAATTGATTGAAATAAAAAATGTTCAGTATTAACAATAAAGATATATGATTTATTGTTGCTATATCCATTTTGATCTTTTGCTATTTAATTTGGCTCATTTTTGTAGATTGAAAAAAGAGAATAAGTTTGTAACATAGTTGCAAGTAAGTTTGTTGGTTCCAGAAAGTGTTTACTTGCTATATATTAATTTTTTAGCAATCAAATATTTTTTTTCTTGTAACTAGCTTTGAAATGTTTGGCTGAAAAATATTTACTTGTTTTACATCAATCGCCAAGTGAATGCGTTTACTTCAATTCAGTAAGCGTTTTTCTCTCTATTCTATTATCATTTAGTGATAATTAGGTAATCCAAGGAAAATATTTTACTCTTAAACATGATTTTAATCTATTCAGGCTACTCTGATCAAATTATTATTTACAATTTTTTTGTATTTTCTGGATCTTTGGGTATTATTGTTTATCTTACACAAACATTAAAGAGGTTTGAATAATTTTTGTTAGTTAAATTTGAGCTGATAAAATATAAAGATAATTTGACATAAGCAGATGGTTTGTTAAAAAAATTTATTTTCTGATGTGATTTGAACGCGTTACGAAGGAGTATTTGGAAAGAAATTATTTTTTCGAAAACTGTCACTTAGAATGATACAGATATGTATTATGCTGAAACAGTTGCTGAGACGTTTGCACTGATTTAGTAGTGAGTAGTTCCTTTTAAAAACACGATTATACAATTGCAGTGAACTGTTTCAGGGAGAAGGAAGAAGCAATAAGTATATTATTTGATAGAAGACATGTAGAATTTTCTTTAATTTTAATTATTAATTTTGTTACTTGCTACTTGTTTTGAAGTTACTACGCTTGCAAGAAACATAAATTTTGAAGGAAGTATTTAATGACATACAATGACGAATAGATTTTTGTCTCACTCCATATATTATATATATTAAAAGTTAAACAACTGTTGTTTTTTCGTTTTTACATTCTTGCGAATGAAGCATGAATTATTAAAATATCTCATGCTTTTTTGTAATAAATTTTGGCATAATTGTATGACAAAGTAATTACTTTTTTTTTAAGTTAGTTGTGAACCAACACAAATTATGTTATTGTGTGCACACGTTATAATACACGCTTGTTTACTAATGAATCAATAACATGCTTTCGCGTAGTTTGGTGTTATACTTAATTAAGATGTTAATAAATAAAATTTAATTAAGAATATATAACAAAACATATCTTATGGAATTATTTGTATTTATATTTATGTTACTAATGTATAAAAATTATAAATGTACGGATTAAAATTGAAATCGATTAACCACATTTTAATGAAACTTTCTTTTAAGAATGCATTTTTGGTTGACTATCTGTCCTTCTGTAAGCACGATAACTCAAAAACGGAAAGAGATGTCAAACTGAAAATTTGATAGCGTTCTAAGGACGTAAAAAGTGAGGATAAGTTCGTAAATGCGCAACATAGTTCAATTCCGTAGGCTAAGTTCGTAAATGAGTAACAAAGGTAGTCCGTAGGACCCATCTTGTAAGCCGTTATAGATAGAACAAAAGTTTAAATGTACAAAATTTTCCTTATAAAAAAATTCCGTAGGCTAAGTTCGTAAATGAGCAACATAGGCAGTTCGTAGGACCCATCTTGTAAACCGTTATAGATAGAACAAAAGTTTAAATGCACAAAATGTTCCTTATAAAAAAATAAACAACTTTTGTACAACTTTTTTTCGTATACATCATTACCCGTGAGGGTTCAAATTAGGAAAAAACCTGGTGTTCATTTTCTCTAAAACTATAAAACATAGGCAGATGAAAATTTTCAGCTTTTTGAAATACTCTCGAAAAACGAAAAAAATTTTAGAAATACTTGGAAATAATAACCAAATAATTTTGTTGGTTTTTTCAACTCTTCGTATATATAAAAAAAATGCAAACACTGATGATATTCAACACTTTCCATGGTATTTCAACATTGAACTCAGTCTGCTGTAAATTTTCACTTGTTTTTCAATAATTTTTATTTGAAATTTACTATTAAATAGTCATATTTAAAGTGAGACAAATGATTTGTAGGAAATTTTATATGAGAAAACAGCGCTGTAATTCATTTGGCTATACCTTCTACCTACTATACACACAACGAATAGGCCAGCACCAATGTTTAATTCCCGAAGAAATATTTACATTTCATTAAACCTTTCCTTAAAATTTTCTTTTCTTCGGTGGTCAGTAAACCTTTTCAAAAATATTATTTCAATAAATAATATTAAAATTATATTTTAAATGTAATAGGTATGTAAGAATCCTAATTGAGCACATATTTTTTTTTTTTTTTTTTGCATCTTAGAAACATATATCTTGAAATAAAAATGATTGATTACTTTTAATAAAAATTTACAGTATAATAAATTTACATTTACATAAAAAAATCTGTAGATACATCTTTTAAATCATATCTTGTTTTTTATAATTCATTCATGTTGAGAGAGTCGAGTCTATCAATATTTTATATTATTTCGGCGTTTGCATAGTGGGAGGTGGTTTGGAATGGATATCTACCTCACCAAGTACAATCACCTTAATGTATTATAAAAATATTTCATAAATATTTCAAAAAAAAAAACATATTATTTATTTTAAAAGGTATATAATACAAAGTTCAGTTGAATATTTTACAGAATGTGTGTTTTTTTATATACACAATGCTTAAAAAATTGCAGCTATGGAGTATTTTTGGACTATTTTTGCTGAAATAGTCAGATATGTTTTATAGGGGATTTTTTTTTGGTGCAAAGCTTTTTCAAAAGTCGAAAATATCTGTAAGAGTAGTCCTTAGGTAGAACAACAACACTGAGAAAACAACCGTGGCGGATTAAGGGATGCAAAGGAGCAGTTGGCCAATGAGCCTCCGAAATAGGGTACCATAAGGTGCCCTTAAATGCATTAACGAAGACTTAAAAGGGGGATAAAGACCAATTTTTATTGAAGGGGTTCGCAAGTGGTGCACCAAGTGCGTTAACGAAGGCTTAAAAAAACCCGACCCCTTTAAAGTTTAAATAATTAAAGATTTTGCCAACCGAGCCTTTTTGCTTAAATTCACCACTGAAAAATGAGTCATTGGAAAAACCACTTCACTTTTAATGTAAGGAACCTGGCTACAACTTCAAACGACAAGTTTAAAATTATGAGTTTTCGTTTCTATTACTGTTCAGTTTAGGGTATATGGAACGACCGGAACGCCCTTTAGTAAAAGACCAAGAAAATTATTTTGAAATTCTTAGTAATTAAAAAAAAAAAAGAAAAAAGAAAAAAAATTGTCTAGTAAATTGTATTTTGGACACCATATAACCCAGGCATTGGAAAATGTGACTCAGAGCAAGACAGCGACAGTCTAACCAGTGCCAACCAATAATACGAGTAAGACAGAGAGACAACATTGTTTTCCTTCCTATCTCATTACTATTAGAGAAACTGACATAGGTAGAAGAGTCGTATACCCGTCTCGGTTCCTCTTCTATGAGCAATGCCGACTTGCATAAAGAGATTATGGCACTCAATAAAGTTATAAGAATGGTGACTTTGACTTAAAATAACTCGCCCATGCATGATATAGACGAATATGATAATATAAACACGCTGTATATTTTTATTTTAAACACAATATTCTAATTCCATATATCGAACTTGTTTTCCAATAAACCTATGGCTATTATTTATAATCTGTAAATGTAATAATATTACAGATTGTAGGTGTACTTTACTGTCAATAAATTTGTATTTTGCCAATAGCAAGAAACAATTTTAATTGATTATTTTTTAAAATTATTATTTATTAATTTTAATAAATAATTATTAAAGATATTTTATAACATATAAAAATGATGAAGGTAATTTAAATACCTATTAGTTGGATGTAAGAATAAATACTATAATATGAAATCGTTCGAATAATTATTTAATAAAATTGGATTTTGAAATTGATATTTAATTTAATCCTTTATTAAATTTAATTTATTTTACTAATAATCAAATCTGATGCCAACCAAAGAGGTCAACATTTCCCTACAATAAGGACTGTGCACGATCAGATTTATCGATAGCAAACTGCTTAAGATGAAAATGTCCAAGGTGAGCAAACCGTTAGGACGTTAGGACATCGAAAAACTCTGTAAACTTCGAGATATTTTGAATTGATACGAGATTCCTCTAAATCTCGCATTGTCTAATCACAATTCTTTTGGGCTAAAGTCACATATTTCCAAAATCGCGGACCTTGTTTCGTCTAAAGTTTGAGGGACTAAATATTTCATTTTTACTGGCATTCGTTTTTAACTTTTGAAAATCCACAAATAAAATGATTTTGGGATTCACAACTTATATATTTTAAATAATTCAACAGCATCACTTCGCACTGCACTAGTTGTATAAGTCATCCATATTGAACTTTCTAAATTTATTGTCTGTTTTTTTCACAGGGCACCCAAAATTACAATTTTTCATCTCGTTTCAATGGAAACCACGTTGTATTTTTGTTACTACCACAACTTCCTTAGATGTCAGACTTTTTTTTATTCCTTTCTTTACTTGAGTTATTTTATCAAGGCCAACTATTAAAAGAACAAAGTACATTTATAAAGCACACAATTTAAATTCGATTTGAATATTTGGTATCAAGAAGGGTTCTGGTATTTGAATGGTCAAGTTTGTTTATGAGAAAAATCTACCGATATACAAGGGGGGATGGGGAATGAAAAAAGTACAAAATTTTGAATTTTTTCAAAATAAAAGATATTTTTGTATTTTTTGATCAATTTTAAGCAAAAGAGTACTCTTGTTTGTGATTTTTTTCTCTAGGCGTTTAGTTATCAAAATAAAAATTCTTGAAAAATTAAAAATGCAATATTCGATTTTTAGAAAAATGTGTTATTTTTTCAATCTCTGAGGAAATTCGCTTAGCTAACACTGCTCCTGCGCTATGATTTTTTTTAATATCTTAAAATTAATTTGGAAATAGAAAAGTTTAATACACCAAAAAAAGATAGGGTATAGTTTTGAAGTTCAGAAAACAACCTCTTGTCACTATCAAAATATTAAAAATTCTGAACATTAAAAATCAATCCTATCCCAAGTTTGTATAATTGGATGTTTTTTACAGTCACGCAAAAACGACTGAAAGTTCTTGGACGAAATTTAAAATACAGATAGTTCATAATCTGGATTAATACATACGAAAATTTTTATCTGGGAAAAATGTTAAGTTCCTGTGAGATTATCAACAACCGAACTACAGGAAGTGATCTGCACTTAAAATTTGGTATAGATGCGTCTTATAGAACACTGTTCTGGGATAATAAGGAATATCACAGTTTACTTTAAAATAATATAAAATGGTTGACGAAAGCCACCACAAACATAAAAATAACAAGTGAAAACAAACAATTGACTGAGTTAATGGTTAAAATAGACAGTGTTGATTACTCTATCACATTATACATACATACATGTCACACATACATAACTGATATTCCCACATAATACGTACTATACAATTTACGCCTAATTTGCGACCTCACGGGTAAACAGTGATGTCTACAAAAAAATGTTTCAAACAAAAGATGCTTATTCTTTTATAAGGAACATTTTTACAAATTTACAACTTTTTTCTATCTTTAACGGTTACAAGATGAGTCCTACGGACCCAAGACCCGATTGACCTATGTTGCTCATTTACGAACTTGACCTCACTTTTAACGTCCAGAGTACGGTGTAAAAATTTCAACTTGATATATTTTTTCGTTTTTTAGTTATCGAATTGATAAACGGGCGGGCGGGCAACCGAAAATCGACTAATTAGGTGATTTTATGAACACCTATACCAAAATTTTTTTCATAGCCTCAATATTTTTAAGTGTTACAAATTTGGGACTAAACTTAGTATACCTTGCATATTACATATATGCATGGTATAATAAGTAATATAAGTTTTCATATACAGACACATACATAGTACGTACACATTCATAGTTAATGATTTGTTTATGTAACATTAAACAAATAATCAATAATATTGTAAGTTTAATTTATCATCTTATAGTTTGTGATTTATTTGTAAATTGACATGTTTATTACATACAACACTTATTATTATTCACAAATACATACATACATACACGTATATTACATTTATTATATTTTTATTTTTTTTGTATTTTAATATCATTTATTAACATAACAGTATTATTGATTGCAACAAGAGTATCAATCAATGTTATCAAATCTATATTCATATAAATACATTTAAAAAAAGGTTATGTAAATTGTATACAAGAAATGTAAAAAATTTTAATCATTATGTAATTAAATATATTTAAATATGTTTGTATTTGTGTTAATGTTAAAGCCTATACTTATTGTTTATTTATTGGTCAATAATTATGATAGAATAAGTGGAACGTCGAAACAAGCATTTTGGTGCCAGAAATATGTGTCCGAAACTTTCGATTTGTTGAAGTTCCGTCTCGCACGTTACACATTTGGCAGCTACAGGCTAAAGTGCATTATCTTAACCGTAACGAAACTTGAAAAATTCTAGTTTGGTGATGTTATCCTCACCTCAGAAGCAACATGCATATACCACGTGACCTACAAACGACGTTCAAAACACCGGCTCACGTGCCTTTTTATCACTATAGATCTAACTATCACTATATATAGTTTTTATTACTCACTATAGATCTTATACTTAAAAATTTAGGTAAATCGACTTGAAAATTTTACATGTAGTTCTTACGGTAACGAATAATTAAAAATAACTGAAAAAGGGATGAAAGTCATTTCAAAGTCAAATGTGTTTCTGAACTGTTTTTATTTACTCCCCTAAAAATTAATATCAGACAGACGTGGTCGAGTTTAGCTAGTTTCTTAATAATTTAGATTTTTTAATTAAGAAAATTTAATTACTCATATTGTAATTAATTTAAATCTTTAAAAAAAAAGAACTGCCTACCATTTTTTTTTTAAATAAAATTTTTTGGTACTTTTGCAAATGCTCAATCACACTGATCAAATGAGCTAATATTGATATCTCATATTTTGTATTTATTAATAAACGAATGGTACAATATTTACTCTCTTTATGAAATATTGTTTTCTTATTTACATGTACATTAATGGTTAATACTTTTTTAAAGCTCGGTATTGTTATTTTTTTCTGATAGTTCGATATTATCTTTAATAAATAGTTACTTATTTACAATAATATTATTTTATTACATTTTGTAATACATATCTCTGCGTACCAACATTTCAATTTAGTATTATGCCACAACATACCACGAATGTTTTTTTTCTTCTATTATTTATTAGCTGCGCGTTAAATTATATATTATGAAGCTTATGAAATAAAACTTCACGTACTAGCAGGGAGCTAAGTAGGTACGAAGAACCACTTAATTGATCGCAACGCTGTTATTTTATAAAATTTGCTATAAATGATGCGTTTTATTTAAAATGTAACTATTTTCAATTGCTTACATAAAATGGTATAGTAAATGTAAAATATGTATGCAATTCTTATGCGAAAATGAGCAATTTCGTATAAATTTTATTTTTTAAATCTTAAATCAACATAATCAATTTTTAAGTTTGTTAGAAAATAGTGTTAAAATTTTAAGACATTTGCGCAATTCATAGACTTGTGACATGTCTTTAACTTCTTAAAATAAAACTCATGCACGAAGCGAAAGAACACTAACTTGTTTGTTTTTAGTGAAAAACAATCCGCAAGCAGTATGATTGACTTTTTCAATGTGAGTTATAATGGGCTTCATACTATTATAATCTAGTTTCGTCAATTATTGTTTGCTCTCTTGATGCTACCGCCACGGAGAACATTTTAATGTGGCACATAATTTGCATAGCTCGAAACAAATTTTAAAATAAATTATTTTGTTATTTTCTTCCAAAATATAGGGATTTGAACATTATAGAGTAGCCTGGTACCCTTCCAAATATCAATATGAGTTCATAAGTAATGAATATGTTATTACAAGTTTCTCTATTTTCCCATACTCACACCATCACTACATGTAGTTTCGATAATCTCCGCTATTAAACTGTTTATGAATAGTGTGATTTCGATCATCATGTTAAACTAAGAGGCATCAAATTGACTGTATGCAAATAGTTTAAATATAAAATCTAGATTCGTTATATATCAAATATACGATTGATCAGTAAATGTGAAAGTTAAATTATTTATGCATTTCTCCCATTCACCCAAGTGGTACCACCTTTTTGGTCCAAATATCTCCCATCTACGTGGTACATCTTATTGAACAACCCTATACTAATAACAAAGAATCTAACTCCTATTGCAACCGTTTATACTATCTCTTGATATAACTAAAACTTCTGTTATCTTATCTCAGTATATTTTAATAAATAGAATAACCTATAAATATTAACATTTATTTTTTTATTTCAGGTGAGTAATAAGAAATGTTTCCTTATCAAAGTTCAAAATTGATATGTCAAGTTGTGTAAGTATACTTGTTTCTAATTTTTGCATTATAATAGTTGAGGCTCGCTGTGCTCGTACGAAGGTCCTACAGGACCTTCTGGATGTGATGTTGGACTTTACAGGCCATGCATTACAATTCATTATTTAATGTAAAACTATTTAAATATTTTTCAAAATAACTAATACTTGAAACCGACCTTCCCCCTCCATTTTCCGCCATAAATTTGTGTCTCAAAAATTTGAACACAAAAAATTTCCGTCCCCAAAAAATTTACTAAAAAAAATTGAATTATCTCCCTTTCAACGCCAATTGAATTAAAAAATAACAAGTTATCGAATAGCTTCATTAGTTTGAAAAAATTTCTCATCAAATGCTAAGAACCACATAAAGCATGAATAGAATTTAAAAGAGTAGCTAGGAAGTGATTTTCTTATTTTTTAGGGGGAAGCGATGATAATTTGTAGCTATTAAGCATCGAATGTAAAGAACCATTACTTAATTGAAATAATTAAATTTATTTTTATAAACCTCGTGCAAATGCAACACACATTCCTCTTAAGAGAAAGAGTCCATATCGATTTGAAATTTTTAGAAAACAGGCCATCGATTGGAATGTGTGCAACCCACAATTGTGTTGTGCTTGCGCAATAAGTCTATAAAATATCACTTTTATTTTCGAACTTCTTGTTTTTAATGACGTGTAATGGGTAATCTCTCTGATCTTGTTTTTTAGGCCATTGAAATCACTAATTGTTAACTCCTATAACAGTCAAAGCACTGAATTAACGAACATCAAATAATTTTTTGAGTATTTGTGAAAAATTGCCAAAAAAGTAAATGTTCGACATATATCTAAAAAAAAAAATAACAAAAATAAAATAAAAATGAGTTAAATGAAAACCAATTAGTTTCTAATTATTAGAACATAAATGACCATACAGTTTTACCCAAAACGAAGATAAATTTCATCATTGGGTTTAGGTCATAAAAAAAATGTTATTAATCAAAATGTTACAAAAAATAAAAATAACACATACAAAATACAACATAGATATAGGTAAGGTATATAGGACGTAAATAAATACTTGGATTACGTGGAAAAATACTTTTCGATTGAAACACACTAATGATGTATAGATGAGAAAAATATATAGGTTATGTACAAAATGATTCAACCAAAATCATTTATCAATTGACCTAGTCAAATAACACAAAAGGATCAAACTCTTCAAGCGGACATGTATGTTTAAACTGTAAAACTTTTGTCCAACAATTAAATCTGGTATCGATTTGAAGTTCATATCATCCAAACTAAACTAAAATATTAAGTCTTTTAATTGTAATTAAAATTCTTTTTTGAAAGATTTAAATACAGCTTAGCGTCAAATCAATAACCAAGTTAGTTTAAGAGGATAGTATGCCAAAGAAAAAATATTTTTTGCCAAAGAAATATGTAAAATCTAAAGTGGTATCGTAAGTTGGGCCTTTAAAGATTGGGGTCAGATTAGGAAGAACTATTTTCAATCATTAATATATAATAAATAACGTCTAATTCGATTTGAGACTTAGAAAAAAAGTTAAGTTCCACAGTTACATAAAAGTTTCCAAGCCTGTAACTTTGAAAATGTGATTCCTAAAAGGAAAAGGAATATGAGACAATATTTCTATTAAATTAACTGATGTTTAGTTTACATACATGTCATGAGTTCTATCTTAGATAAGAAATTTATTTCGAGCCATTAGAAAAAGGTTTTCAGTAAGATTAATAAAACCAGATGAACATTAAAAGAAGTGAAGACAAACAATTGATTGAGTTAATTGTTTAAATGCCATGTATTGACACTGTTGATTACGCAACCGTTTGCTTTTTACGCCATGTAAGTAAGGAAAGACAGTCACTCTTACACACAAAGTAATAAGAATATCTTTCTTCTCACTTCCGCAGTGAAAATATTAATAAACAAATTCCTACATACATAAAATAAATGTATACTTGATACAATACAATACATGGAAAATGTTCTTACCTAATTTGCGCCCTCACGGGTACACCGAGATTTAACGAAAAAATGTTTCAAACAATAGTTTAATTTTTTTATACAGAACATTTTTTACATTTGCACTTTTGTTATATCTCTATCGATTTACAAGCGCCATAGACCTTTAATGCTCATTTACGAACTTAGCCTCACTTTTTACATCCAGAGCACGGTATTAAAAATTTAGCTTCATATGTTTTTTTGTTTTTGAGTTATCGTGTCGATAGATGGACGTACAGACGAAATGACAACCAAAAATGGATTTTATGAACCCCTATACCAAAGTTTTGTTGGTAGCTTCAATATTTTTAAGCGTTATACACTTAAATTAGGGACTAAACTTAGTATACCTTGATATATTTCATATATACATGGTATAATTAAGTAGAGCGTCAATAGACTTTGGAAAAATTGGTTTTTATGTTACATTAATATCTGATGTACACCGAGAAAATATTATTAAAGAAAAACTATTTACCTTATATACTTTGCATTTTAAAAAAACAATTCAACCTTAGTACTAAAACAGTGAAGAGTGTAATGGCGTACTGTATGATATCAATTCATGACATGTAATCATATTATTTGTATTTGGAAGCTTACATAGTCTCTCATATAATGTGACGTAGTACCATGGAAATACATCTGAGTTGTGTTTGCTGTCACGAGACCGGATGCATAGTTTTACGAAAATTATTATCTAAAAATATTAATGATCCTTAAATTTTATTAAATTTAATTTTGTGATTTGTTATCTACATATTATTATTAATCATTAGAAACTTTTATTCAACCGATTCATTCTTAGTGGGCAAAAGCCTATTGTATCACTGAGTATATTAATCTAATTGAAAATTTACATATAAAACGAATATTGAATATTGAGGTTGTACAAATATATACGATATAGTAATAACAATATAATAATTATTAGCAAATAAACATTTTATTAAATTTTCCATATCTCTATATATATATATTATAAATGCGAAAGTAAGCATGTTTGTTTGTTTGTTTGTTTGTTACGCTTTCACGCTTAAACTAGCGAATGGTTTTTAATGAAACTGTACAGCAATATAACTGATATATCAGAATAACACATTAACTACAATTTATAAAGATTTATTAAAAAAAATAAAAAAATTTAATTTAATTTGACATTTGACATTACCATAAATTACAGATTTCTATTATAATACTATTATAATAGTATTAATAATTACTATTATACATTTAAAAAAATAGAAGAGCATTAATATATTTTACCTGTGTAAAACAATCCTTACCATTATTCCGAGCGTTATAGAAAGGGAATAAGCGAGAGCACCCAGCAGCGAAGCGGGTGGGTATCACTCTAGTATGTATATAAATATTGAATACAAACTTTTAATATTTCATACAAATGTTCCTGCATTAAGGCTGAATTCATTTCTGGACAATTGTGAATTATAACATTAGTTTATATAATGTATGAGCACAAACCATTAAATAATTGAAATTTAGAATTAAATCGATTTTTACAATTAGCACATGCATCAATTGGTATTTAAACTGCACTGAATAGTTTTTGGGAAGGACTCTGCACTAATCTTATGGGAATTGGGTCTTGGTCTCTTATAACTTATAATGAAAGATTTTGTAGATCTTAACAACCCAATCAAAAATCCCAATGGACATGCCGATCCAAATACAAACGTTTTTGAGTTATGAGCATTCACAATAAAACATAAAAAAGAAAATTTAAAAATTTTCTTTAAATGTATAATTTTACTCCGTGTGTATTGACATTCCAACCTTCATAACTCATTTAGATCATCGTACCCAACGAAACTTTCCCAACTGATGGCAAGATCTACAAAATCTCGAAAAATGAACAAATTTGACCTGAATTCAATTCTCATTAAATAAATGATTATTCTAAATATTTTCTATATGTTAAAGTTCATAGATTCACTATTATTATTTTTATACAGTTTTTGCGTATTGTTACTCTTAGCCGAAAAAAATTTCTTGAAACGAATCTAAGAACACTCTCTACTAAATTAACTTTTTTCTGAAAGCCTTCTCCAAACCGAACCGATTTTGAAGACCACCGCCTATTTTTTAGTTGTTTCGGGTACGGAATCCTAAACTCGCACTTGAAACATAGCTAAGATTTTTTCCCATTAAAATACCATTCAAACAAATCTAAATTGGTTCTGTTTAGGAACTATGATGCCACAGAAACACACATCAGACAAACAAACAGACAGATACACATAGCGGTCAAGCTTATAACACACTTTTTTTTTTATTCGGCGGTTTAAAACCATTTAAAATCATAATCCACAACTTATCAAAAAAATCATCTCGTATCAAAAGTTATGAAAGCCCTCAAGTATCAATTTTAGTCCCATCATTTTTTATGTAATATTTTGTAATAAAATACATTTCCATAAATGCAAAACACAAAGAAATTAATTTTTGTTTAATAAAAATTTATTAAATACCTTACGAAAAATAATTCTTTCAAAAAAAATTTTTAGGCACTAAGTTGACTCTTAAGGAAAACACTCAAAACACTGCACTCGTATAATTTTTTGAGAAAGCGAAGTGCTTCCGATAAAATATTTTCGTTTAAGTACAACAATGTTTAAGTCCAATTAAAATTCTAAAACCATTAATTTCTGCCATACCACCAACTATTTACAACAAATGAGTAAAATGATTTTATTAACCAACTTTTGTTCATATTGAAATTTATAAATTATTTATAATATTTTTCATTTATAGTTTAATATTAAACTAATTAACAGAAACCAATATTGAATTTATTCATAACAAACTAAAAATTATTGTATTTTATTTATTTACGAAAAATCAATTTTAATTTATTATTATTTGTCTAAATTACTAATTTTTTCTACTCGTTTATCATATCGAAGCCGAAAAACAGTATGTTAAATTTATTTTAATATGAATATGGATTGTTGATATGCTTGTAATATTTGTTCATGTAAAATTTTTGATTGGACAGCTAAAATGTGAAACTTTAAACATTATAAAATTGATTAATTCTATATATAGTTGGCTTGGTTTTCATGATCATCACTACATATTATAAAACAAAGTCGCTTTTTCTGTCCCTATGTCCCTATGTCTCTATGTACGCTTAAATCTTTGAAACTACGCAACGGATTTTGATGCGGTTTTTTTTAATAGATAGAGTGATTCAAGAGTAAGGTTTTTATGTATAATACATCCATATTTTAGTAGAGTAAGGGGTTGAAATAGGGGTTGAAAGGGATATGCTTCAAAAACTAAAAAAGTTGTGCATCGATTAAGCTCAAATATTGACACGATAAACAACCAGCTTCAAAGATCTATTGTTTTTATCTACTTTTAACCTTTGGAGGGTAGAAAGGTGTAGCGAGAAAGTGGGAAGGAATTATCGAATATTTACAAATATACCTAAGTGGGGTATCAAATAAAAGAGCATGACGTGTACATTACAAAACTGTTTCCCACGCAAGGAAATGTGGAGGGAGGGGTGCAAGTGGGGATGTTGCCCAGCAAAGCGGGTAGTTCACAGCTAGTATTCTTCATAAAATCATATTTTTCATCATAATTTTTACATTTTTGAAATTAGAATTTGAACGGCAAAAATTAAGTATACAAAATAATCGTGACACCACTTTTGGATTCAGTAAAGATAAGAACTAATTTTCTAGTGTGCACAATGTGTAAATTTATGTTTTTTCACTCAATGGGTAGGTTAGGTTAGGTTATATTGGCTGTCCACAAAGGACACACTTAGGCTATAGAGCCCATTGTGATACCATAATATGTGTTTTACCACCTTTCCGCTGATAATTTCGTTTATCAGCTTCTCAATTTCAGAGGCTGAGAGAACCTCCTTCATGCATATATCATGCACTACACCAGCCTAACTCAACTATTAAATTAAATTAACTTTGTTGCAACGACGGTAATCGAACCCGCTACCCTAAGAATGCCGCGGATGGAATTGGTTACGCCTTAACCAACTCAGCTAATAGGGCGACTATTTCACTCAAAAGACAATTTCCTTTTTAAAATATAATTAGTAGTATAATCAGTTCGTGACATGATTCATTACCCACTGGAGTAAAATCTGTGCACCCGTTGGCAGCTTATTATTTAATGTACTCTTCTCAGAATGTACTTATACCCACTTTTCGTTTATCTTTTACGATTAAAAGGGTGAGATACTTGGACTTCGGTCCAAATTGATTGATTTTGCTCGTTCACTACTTCAGCCCACTAGCTATGTGAATTTTTTTGCCAAACAAACAAATTAAGACAAAATATAATACCCTCTTCGTTTTATTACATGTTTGCAATGGATGTATAGTTCAAAAATTTAATTTTGTAACTATTCAGGGTGCATAATTTTAATATATTTAGGGTATGAGCTTGTTTTGTAGGTAGCCAATAAAAAACTAGATTTAACGAAAGTTGCAGAGTTTGATTGGATATCTTTAAAAGTCAAATTAGATCCTTAAAGGTAAGAAAAAGAACTACACTTTAACTCAGAAAGTTTATTCTAAAAACTTACATTTTTTATTCAAACATTTGTTTAAAAATCGTTTTTTAGAAAATCTCGGAGAACGGCTTAAAAATTTGTCATAATTTAATTGACAAAAAACACGATAGTTACAGAAGATTGCTACTGAAAAAATTGTCCAAGGTAATAGAGGGCATTTTCCTGTGCCCATGACTGAAATTCTAGTATCAAGGTCATTTGGCCTTGATCTTCAATTTATCTTTCAAATAAGCCTGGCTTGATTACTTTTGTCTCAAAATTGTTATAAAAATAGCGTATTTTCTTTCGATTAAATGCAATAATGACGTATTTTCTATTCGCATTTTCTCCGGAAGCTAAAGATTTCAAAAAAAAAAATGTTTTAAATAAAAAATGTTAGTTATTTAATGAAGATTAACTTTTTAATTTAAAGTGTTATTCTATCACTACGGTTTGCGATCTAAATTGACTATTAAAGCAACTCGGGAAACTAGGTCCATGGTTGATGTCCCCTATCAAATTTTTGTTTATGTTATTTTAAGATAGGCTAGTTACAAAACGAGCATTTGTCTATAATAATTGAAAATGATCCCGTTTAAAATGAAGCCTTTATACATTTTTATCAGAATAATTTTCCAACATAAATGAAAAATATTTCGGGTGAGTTTGCAATCACCTATATAGAACACTAAACCTCAAGTTACATAAATAACATGGTTTTTGTTACCTTCGCGCACAGGTGTGAACTACACATTGCAATATTCCTTCGTAATCTAACTTCCCCTTCTATTTTTTCATAGTTTTCTTTCAAGAAAAAAAAAAGCAGAAGAAAATAGAAACTGTATTGTTGTTATTGGTACAAATCGAAAATATTTACTTTTTCTTTATTTGTTTCTATGCTTGTTTGTTTGTGTTTTTTTGTTTGTTTACAAATAACATGATTACATTATGGTTCTTTACATACGTACATACAGATTGATTCTAATATTGTATATGCGGGTTTTATTATTTGAATTATGTTTTTGTCATAAATCTTCACACTTGGCGGAAATTTTGAACGAGATAAATGTGTTTTTGATTTTCAAAGAAAGATATATTTGTAAACCATTGTCTACCTTTGACTTCTCAATAGACGGTTGAATTCCAATTTCGATTCAAATTTTTCTTAATCAGACGTTATTTATACTTTAGCTCCCTTGATATGTCCATGTGGATAAAGATATGAGCTATGTTTTATCAAAAACTTCAACTGTCATATGGACGGAAGCTAAAATCATTTTCGACAGTATCCGACACCGACACTTTGTTATTTGTATAATATCTTTAATAGTAATAGCATTCTCTATGAGGACATTATCTTGTGATTTGGGTGTCCCGGTCGATTGCTTTTCATTAATTCTACTTTTGACTATAATTTATTTTTTGTTATTCAATAATACATATTTTGAAACAAAAGAAAGTTAGTTCCTACCAGGTATCCGCCGACATATCTCACTCTTTTTTGATATCGTTTTTCTTGATAAGTATTCGAATATCGGCTACAATAAACTTAATTTTGCTCTAAGAAACTTTTTACCTGTGATATCAACACTAACACGATATAAAGAAACAATTAAAGACTTCGAATTCATAGCAAATTCAACTGGTTACATAGGATTGTAGCGAGAGGAAGTTTACGTTAAGATTTATTTAAAGTTGTAAGGTTACAAAATAAAAAAATAAAGGTCTTTTAAATAAATACAAAAGAATCATCTATATCATCTAGATAAAATATGAAGGGAAAAAAAACTTTATTATCGTATCGAACGGAATTTTTTTTATTGTTCATAATAAACTTGAAATTTAATATGGAAATTATTTTTTTATTAAACTAAACTTCTTTTATTCATATAAAAGTTTTCTTTATTTTAATAAACTAGAAGCGTTTTGTCGTATTGATTACAAGAGACAAATTTTTAAACAGTAGACAAATATATCTCTGGTTAAGTAAACATTTACTTTGACATTTATAATATACAATATTTTATTCAAAAAAAATAACTTTGCTTTTAAACTGTTCAGTTGAAAATATTTATTTTAAATTTTTTGGCTTTTCGAATTTTTGTTTCAAGCCCTTATATTAGTTTAAATCACTAAAATTAGTTTTACTGGTATCTTAAAACAAAAAATAACGCGAGGTGTCGTGAGACACCCGATAGGACCTTTATTCCTTTCGTAACTTGGTAGATTATAAATGTAGCGCTTACTTTTTTTATTTACAGGATATTTTTCTGAAAATTTAAAGTATAAATTTTAGAAGTCAGATACTTGTTTGATTCGTTAAAGAATTTAATTTTATTGCTACTTTTAGTTTTTACTGTAAGAAATAATTGTAGTATTACTTTAAAAAAGGCATACTTCCGATTTAGTAGTCAACCTATTATGTGAGTACATTACGTTTGGTTTGATTGGGATATTTATTATGACATAACATAAAAAAACATAAAAATTGCATAGTACTTATTTTAAATTATCTCTGTTTTCTTTAACTTCTGATAACTTTCACAACTCAATTTTTTGTTAAATGATAAAACATAAAATTTTAACAAAAAATACAAATTCCAGTTAAATACAAAAAGATTTTTGCATTTTCTAAAAATTCATGGTAATATGAATTGATTGAAAAATGATTTAGTTTCCTAGGTAACTTAGATGTCGGTTTTTGGTGTCTATTGCACTTTTTTTGTTTTAATTTCAACCAGAAAAAAAAATTGTGCGATAAGGAACAAAGTTCCAAAAATACCCAAAGATTCTTTTACTTTATGCTCAATACCGCTGTATTGTCCGAGTGCGACCACTACGATACGCAACATTTAGAAAAATATAAGAGAAATATTTTTACTAGTTATCTGTTGGAACTAGTTGACTTAATATAAAAACTTTCTGAAATTTTCGATTGCTAATTGACGGCGAAATATAAATTGAAAGTAAATGTTATGAATCTTAAACTACCTTAGAAAATATTTAATTTTCCTCTTTTCTGTAATAAATAATAATAACTTTCTTTGTGATTTACGAAATGCCATGAATTGAAAAATATATAAATATAAAGAATGCTAGAAAATTTGATTTATCGATTCACAAATTTTAAAAACCATATCGGATTGAACCCTGTTTTTTTATTATTTTGAAATGTGTCCAATATCATAAAATTATTTCTATTGAATATAATAGATAAATATAGATAAAAAATGTTTTCCGTATGTCATCAAGAAAGTGTTAAACAGTGAGGGAAAATCGATAACAATTGAATGAATTACTTGTATATTATTTTCAATTCGTTCTTATTTTTTGCTATGTTAGAATATCGCATCAAATATCACCCCCGTTCTTGCACACATGTTGAACATAAAAATTCAATAATAGATGAAATTAAAAAAAAAAAGAATATATATGCGTGGAATAGGTTCGTTTGTAAGCCTTGTTGCACTTGATGAATGAAAATAATTTTTTATTGTGCAACTGGGCATAAAATTAATAGCTATCGTGTGTGTATTATTATTATTTTTGTTCAAAAATTGTCACTGAAATATTATGTGGAAAATTATATACATTTCATGAAATGCTGTCTCTTCTACTTGAAATATACATAGGTTGAATGCTCAAATTAATAAAATGTTAGAAATTTTTATCAAAATTACTGTCGACGCTTTATATTTTTATCTATTCGTACAGCGTTTTAACGTTCTAACGAAATTTTTCTAAAATAAAATTAGGTTAGGTTTTATAGAAAGGCTTGATCAGCAGTCCTCAGAGTCATTCGGAATTTAATAGTTTTTAACCTCCGAACTAAAAAAAAAGGGGTATTATAAGTTTGACCCTTATGTGTGTATGTCTGAGTGTGTGTCTATCTGTGGCAACGTAACACCTAAACGGTTGAACCAATTTTAATTTTTTTGGTTTCGTTTGAAAGGTAATTTAACGGAGAGTGTTCCTAGCTATGTTCAATGTGCGGCTTTAGGGTTTCGTACGAAAACGAAAACACGAAAAAATTGGCGACGATCTTCAAAATGCTTAAGAAAAAGGTAATATAAGGAAGAGTGTTCTTATTTATGTTTCAAGTGCGAGTTAAGGGCTCCGTACCCGAAAAATATTCGAGGGTTTTTTAGATTTTGTAATTTCACTTGTAAACCTTTACTTTAATACATGTCAAGATTTCAGGTAAACTCCTCTTCCCCCACTCGCTTTTTCCAGACCATTCAAAAAAACCTTTTCCAATATTTAAGAATGGTGGTTTGTCAGTTATATATTTTTCGAAACAACAGATAATCTATCTTATAGCCTATTTGTTAAAGTTGATTCCGAAAGGAGAATTTCCTCGAATAAATCCAGTGTTTATGCAGACTAAGTTCTTCTTATGATCCAAACAATTTTGAGAGCCATTAATTTTGTCCCATTGCCATCTCAATCCTTCCATATCTCTTCTTGATTTTTCATTATTTCTACAACAAGTCTTGATAGATTCCCAAGTTTGTACGCTTAAAAATATTGATGCCTTGAACAAAATTTTGGTATAGGTGTTCATAAAATCATCTAATTAGTCCATTTACGGTTGTCTGTCTGTCTGTGTGGCTGTCGTCTGTCCGTCTATCATCACGATAACTCAAAAAAAAGATATCCAGCTGAAATTTTTATAGCGTGCTTAGGACGTAAAAAGAGGTCAATTTCGTAAATGAGCAGCATAGGTCAGTCTGTAGGACCCACCTTGTATACCGTTAGAGACAGAACAAAAGTTTAAGTATTAAAAATGTTTCTTATAAAAAAATTAACAACTTTTGTTTGAAAAAATCACTGCTTACCCACGAGGGCGCAAATTTTATAGTATGTATTCTCATTATATGGGAATATCAGTTATGAATGTGAAGCTATCTAAGAGTGAATATCTTTCTTTACTTACATGACGTCAAAAAACAAATGATTACGTCATCAACACTGTCTGGACATGGTATACCAGCAATTAACTCAGTCAATTGTTTTTTTCTCATTTGTTATTTATAGAAATTGACAAAATAGGTCACTATGCATTTTAAAATTAAAATTGATTTAAGAGGGATTATTTTAATGCATTAATCAGAAAATTTGAATGTCATTTATGAATTTCTTCGTTCAATGATGGATGCTGGATGCTAATATTACACAATGACACAATCTGCCAATACCAAAACCAATACACAGAGCACACGTACAAGACTCCATATTTAACAAACCTGCTATAGATATATTCTGCATATTGTATTATTGTTAAAAACTGTCATTGAAACATTATACAAAATAACTATGCATTGTTAAATTGCAACATATTTTGATCACACATTCCACACTTCTCTCCATACTAAAAAAAAAACCACATTAGTAATGTTTAGTGTATTATAATAGGTAATGTGTTGTTACCAACATGAGTACAGGGGATTGGTTAAAGGGGATGTACAATGTATAACAAATACAATGTATATATACAACATTACAATATGAGGGCGCTTTAATGGGAATAATAATCATAAAATATGTATATGAATACATTCTACGTGTTATTTTTTATTTTAAATTATATTTTTATGTGATTTTATTCTTTACAAAGATCAAATTGTATGATATAGAGCCCATTTAGAGAGGAGATAGGAGTGTGTAAAATATGTTTATATTTATATATGATATTCATAAGTGCTGTAGAGTAAATGGAAATATTTATTGATATTACATTAGTTTGTAAATAATAATACAAGAGGCTTTGTCATTAAACTCTGCCTTGTTGAGTATATTATCGTTCGGAAATCCTTAATCGTTAATGTCATCGATCTCGTTAATGGAGATAACTGAGACATATTATTTCAATTAAATTTTAATTGTTACTTAAAAAGGCTACTTCCTTCTGTCGAGTGTACTTCGCATATTCCTTCTGTCTCTATTGTGACTTAACTCCAGTTCTAAGTAGCCAGTTTCAAGCATTGTGCGATTTTGCAAAATTATTACAAAAAAAAGTCGATTTAGAAATTGTGAAAATAAGATATCAAATTGCCCAAATATTATTTTTCAAATGTAAATTATCATAGTTATTTATTTAAATTTGTGAGACAATAATAATAAATTTTCAATGTAAATCATAAATGCAATTCATAAAATTATATATGCATCCATACAATTCTATAATTAAAGTAGTGTATCGTTACCATGGAAACGCCTCCAAAAAAAACTCACGCACTGTGCGAAATTATATTATTATAAAAACTAACCCATAAAAGTATTATTACACTCCCTTTCTTTGTAAATTAAGTTTTGTACGCAACCTATCGTGCGAAGATAACATACCCTAAGCATCTACTCAACGAAACGTACCATAGTCCTACTAATTTAATCTTTCTATTTTTCCCATAGCCACATCCCCCGAATTAAACCTCAGATCGAAAATTGGTAAAGAGCTTTTCCATTTTTCTTGATAAGCTTAATCTAGTGGTATAATTTTCTGCTATCAATAACAGAACATCCTGTATATACGATTTATTTGTTAACTCTATCATAAGTATTGTAGCATTATTTTACCTTTTCTAGGAAATCAACAACATTGGCGTCATTATTAAGAATTTTCTTGGAATTCTGCTGTATGAAGTAAAAATACTACTTCCTGATTTTCTAATTTTGTATCTATACCTACAAGTTCAATGAATTTTTGAAGTTTAAAAAATTTCACTTTTTCAAGATTGCGGTAGCATAATAATAACAACAGCTGATAACTAGAAGAAAAGAAACTGCGTAAAAAATATATCACATTATTTTCCAGTAAATTATTTCGAATTCTCGTAGTAATTTATCCGCCAAGTTTTTGTTAGTTTGTATGTATAACAATAAATATTCTACATCGATTCAACTTTAGTCTTTCATATAACATTACAAGTAGTAGACGTATAACTTTCTTCGAACTTGTCAATAAATGTTTTTCTAACAAGTTTCTTTCTCCCGTAACGAATGAAAACAAAAATAAAATAAAAATAATAACAAATATCTAAGATATGTAAATTGATATGCAATAGGGCATTGAAGGTTTCTCGATATAATAAACTTAGTTAGGGTATGTAGTTTATTACGGAATAAGGGGCAACAATATAGAGACGTAAAGGTACACTATACACTCACTGTACAAGTATACTAAAAATATTATGATATTGCAAATTGTTACATTTCTAAATAAAAAAAAATTTCACTCGAAATCTGTTAAACTACCACTCCACACTTCTTCTTTCTAACATGAATAATTTCAGGGCCCACTATTCATTTTTCAATAATAACAATTAATTTAATGTTTGCACAGGTGTTTTAGAATTATTTTGTATATTTCAGTCAATTTCCCCAAAATAATTTTATCAAATCATGAACTATAAAACATTCCTTTTTTTAATAACTTGGTTTTATTCAAGGAGAAAATATTTATCATGTCTATTATAAATCTCCACCCTTTTAGTTTATTTTATTTTTTTTTTTGTGCGTGTTCGAAAAAACATTTATAGTAAAATATATTTCCGATAGGATATATTATGTTTCCTGAGCCCTTCAGGTTGCTTATTGAATACAGCATACTTTAAATTTAGAATACGTTCTACCCTCACGTCAGTAACAATGTATTGAACGATTGTTTTTAATTGTTCTGATTTGTATTTTATTGCATGCATCAAAAGTAAAAAAACCGTTTGTTATCATTCATCAGAGAAACATTCGTCGGTGAAGCTGACGTCCTTGAATCAAGGGAGGTTAATAAAAGCGCGGGAGTCTACAGTCACAAATTATTTTCTAAATGCATGTTTTTCTTGCACATATCATCCCAGCTATTTAAATATTATGCCACTACACCTGTTTAAATTAATTACGGCAAGTTGGTGTAGTTAATTGTGCCTGAATCAATAATAGATATACATATATATAGGATAGTCTTCGATTCCTTAAACATAGTTGTTTGTAATTATAGTTACAATCAAATTAAACATTTTGTTTTTGCAATGTAAAGGCAATGTTAAATCCAAGTTTTTGACCTCCGCAAACGATCGCATTATGCCAAAAAATAAGAAAAGCCCGGAAATTTTTGACACTATTCAATTTTTGCCGATTTTGGCCTTGAAGGACTGGTTTTTCCTCAAAAATTGTGGTATTAATTTTTAAAGAAGGCTAAGTTTTCAACCATTTGAGGTAAAATTGGTTATTACAGGTCCAATAGTTCCGGAGATAGGTCCAGCTTTTCTATTTTTTCATGTTACAAGATTTTTTATGCAAGATTCCATCTTGTTAGCCTTTATAGATAGAACAGAAATTTAAGTATAAAAATGTTCCTTATAAAAAAATAAACAACTTTTGCTTGAAAGAGATGGCGAGTAAGAAATTTGCAGAAACGAAAATTTTTGGAAAATTTTTCATTCCCCCCCCCCCTCCTTATCAAAAATTTTTCATTTTCCCACTTATCAACATGAATAAAAGTATATTTATTGACAAAAATTTCCCGTGAAATTTCTAGAAGTATTACGGTGATTTTGTTTGAGTCAGTACACTTTAACATATATACAGCGGCATTTATGTCTCTACTAGTTAGGGGGACAACAAAATTATAGCACAAGAAAAAAACGACACCACACCGCAAGTAACTTTGAACGTGCTTATATTATTGTCATGATGATGTAATGTTAAAAGAGAAGAATACTCTCTTCACTTCGACAAGAACAGAGAGAAGTTACAACAACAGCATTGGTTAGAAGTAACATTGAAGAGGGAAAGTTTTTGTATAGTTTTGTGTGTTTCTATAATGTCACATGGGAATAAATCGCGAATTGACTCCATTTTGTACAGGGTAGATATCTATATGCATGTGGTTTTCTTCTTTTCTCTTTGCATATAACATTTATAAAATATATATCATAGACTTACAATGACGATCTATGTATTTAGAACAAAACTTATATAACAAAGTGACATCGATCAAAGAACACAAAATTCTACGTTTGAGAATAAATTTTTAAGAAAGTCCTTGAATATTGTTATAGCACTTGTCTCGTCGTATTTGACAAAAAGATGCACGGTTATCTTTACTCTTATAGAAATAAAAAAGCTACTTATAAATAGCGTAAAATATCTGTAACAACATAATAATAATTATTAATACATTCATTTTCCTGATAAAAATTATTAACCCTTCAACGATTTCTTCTATGCTGTTGCTTAAAAGTCGTTGAAAGTCGTTTTTGAGGCGTACACGATCAATTTTATGGTAGGTACTTCAACAAAAGAAGGAAAAACTTTATTTTAGAGTACCCTTTAGCAATGTAAGGCTTTATTGAAATGAATTGGGAGCCCTGTAACATATTATAAATAGGAAATTTTCTCCAAAAAGAGTATTTACGAACTACGCTGACATTCGACTGAAATGTTTGCAGGGAATCTGTACAATGCATTCAACGGACAAGCATAGATAATTACTTCGTTCTAATCTTCATCAAGTAACTGTCTCTTTAATTAGTAGAATTTATACGCTTTTGCGAACAGGATGCCCGGTGCTATACCAAAGTGGCTTATTGAAGGCGTGTGACAGTGTGACATCAAATTAAATTAAATGTTTCATACGGAATTGTTGCCCCACATCAGATGCGCTTTTTCGTACGTGAGTGTGGCATGCGGCTGGAGCGATTCCATTCAGGCAACTTCAGTTTGGTACATTTGGTAATCGCTTTGAATCGTAAAACGAAAAGAAAAACGCTGCGATATTGGAGTAGAAATCTATACTTCGATGACCAAGAAATTCAGTATAATTTGTATAACTTCGTTGCTGAGCATGATGATTTATTTCGAAATACCACACGGATGAGTAATGGAGATTTTCAGTACTTATTACTTAAAATAATATCAATAAGAACATCTCACGTGAGATTGTTAGTGACATTGAGATATTTGGCTATGCATCGCTTATGTACCTGTTTCGAATATCTGAGCTGAGCATGCTTGAAGTTTTTTAGGCTCGTGATGAAATGCTGACCGCAAATTCGTGATTTATCTTCATCACTGTATAATTTCTATTTAAATAAATTAACCATTACTAAATAAACCATTTATTTTGTACTATAATTATATTTACTCGATTATTTTTTCAACTTTGAAATAATTATATTTTTGTATTTGGGAATTTTAATATTCCATAATTCGAGGGAATAATTTTAATATTCGATAAAAAACGTAGTTTTATCGTTTGTCCATTACATACCGCATGTTACAAGCCTCATTAACCCGTTCACTGTTGGATAGACGACGACACTGTTTGACATGTGATGTAGATTCATGTGGAGAGATGACGAAATTGACAAGCAACATTAGTCAACTTGCAGCATGCGGCAAGGAGATACAGTTTTTCGCTTTGTGTTCCTTCTATTGAAAAACTGTGTGTACCATGCTTCAATGCCACATATTACATGCTGCCTAAAAGTTACCTTAGTGTAATTGGCCCATAAGAAACAATTTGGAATGCTCTAGACTGGAAATGTTCAATCATAAGCACTAAGGTTGGAGTTAATCAAATCTTGTAGGATTCATTTTCTTGTTATTTCTTTAAGTTGTAGTAAGTCGATGATTATAATAAACTAATATTCAAGTATCATACAATCCAACAATCAGTCCCCATTCTTCTGGGACACATCCTCGTTGTTCGTAGCCCGCGCGTCAACTACTACACACACACATAATCACATATATATAAACTACTACATCTCCTCCCTCAACCTCTTCCCAGTTGCCCATATCTTATTCAACAATCATCCAGTTACCATTCTCTACCACTGAACTGTCGTCGTAGTACCATACCGCGTGTGCTTGTTGCCTATATATTTAAAATAGGGATACTTATAGAATATTGTGAGTGTGTATTTTTTTAGCTTCCTTCCATAAACCAAAAGGTAGGCTAGGTAGCTATCTATCTCCTACAGTCTTATGTCGCTACCTATAAATAATATATTTTTATTTAATACGTCGTATTTTATATTATTCCTTCTTGGTATCTATCTGTGTGGTGCCTTCTACGTCTTATTCTACGTCTTAAATAAGTTATACATGAAATACAAATATTGTTTCTGTATTTCAATAGCACAAAATATAATGTTGTGATATGCGTTCTGTATACTAAATATAGCATTCCGTATGCTAAACACGGCTAGATATCATTTTTTCCTGTGTGCAATTATTAAATTTGATAAGTAATCATAACACCTTGAAATTGTATGGGATTGAACGTGGAATAGGGTAATTTGTTGCTTTCTGAAAACCATCTCAGCTTACTCTGAAAACCACCGCAAAAATTTTTTTAACATGTCTTTACGTTTCATAGTCAGGACAAGACATTCAGTCAAATTTGGAGACATATTGAATTTGTCGGGATTGAACGTGGAATAGGGTAATTGGTTGGTTTCTGAAAATCATCTCAGGTTGCTCTGAAAACCACCTCAAGAAATTTTCAACATTTCTTTACGTTTCATGGCCAGGAGAAGACATTAATTCCAATTTGGAAAAGCATGTGTGTGTGTGTGTGTGTGTGTGTGTGTGTGTGTGTGTGTGTGTGTGTGTGTGTGTGTGTGTGTGCGTACATACGTTGTCATTTCGTGGTCAATTTGTGCTAACAAAAAATGATGTCGACTTTGTTGAGGTATCGATCGAAGCGTATTAACAATACACTTTTTAAAACTCTTTATTAGAAAAGTTATTCATGTGGACCCACAGTTTAAAATAATCTCAATTTATGGCTTATCAAAAGTTGTAGTTTCGATTTGCATACGTTCTCCACTTTATCGTGCATTTTGTATGGGAAATAACGTAAAATATAAAAGATTGAATGAAAATTTATACATTCATATTATAAATATATGGTTTTTATTACCTATCATGAAATAATAATGACATAATCATCTATTTACTTTATGTTAGAGATATACGTCATTGTTATGATTAACTATATTACTTTATTCACTGTTATTCTAATAGTTACCTATAGGGTGTCACTCTTAACAAATATTTTCTATTGCAATGTAAAGTGCAATGTAAGTTGGTTTTGTAAAAACTTTTAAAAATGAAAAATAAAATAAGCTGTTCGTGTGATTTGTCATGGGCCATATATTAAACGTCCCAGATTATGAAAATAACTTTCCTTAACAGCGTCAAAAACTGTAATATTTATTATTATTTTAATAGAGTTGTGCAGCTTTTTATCCAAGAGACACTAAGATTAATTCCTGGCACTAGGACCAAATTTTGTTTAATGTTATACAAATACAAAAATTCTATTGTAAATATTTCTGATATATTGGTTACAGAAAAAATGATCAAGGGATAATTTATGGTTTAAATAATTAACTTTTGTAATGATTAAAATATACAGAAACTTTTTGAGTTAAATTTTTCTCCTACCCCCAACGCTCCGATTTCTACGCGCCACTTTTGTCAGTCTTATGCACACTGTTATTATTATACAACGATCGATTATTAAAGATATGCTGAGGACATCCCAAGAATCGTTTTTTAAAGAGATATTCCACTAAATAAGCCTCTTTATTCGCAGCTGGAATTCCAACTCGAATTCGAATCAGCCAATACCTGACTTTTTAAAACAAGCAAAATTAGAACCACAAATAAATATAGAACAAAGTAAAGTTAACTGTCATGTGTGTTCTCACATATATTGGTTTTTAATTACCCACTTAGAAAAGTTTTTTCCGATCAAAACTTTATTTACGGGCTTTACTTTAATGACAATAAAATTGTATTATTCATATCTAGGAAAAGGAACACAAAAAAGTTATATGCCTATATAAATTTTAGATTTACATCTTATGGGATAGGAGTTGTAAAACATGATGAGCATTATCTATTAAGTTGTCTTTTTCGCTACGAGTCTTTACCAGATTATTAAATAAGGATGTACAAAAACATCTATTTTTGAAAATTGTGCCTAGGGCAACTCAAATTTCAATTTAAGTTGGCTTTTCCAGTTTAGAGAAATTAAGCGTTAAAATAAATACAAAGATTGATTTGTTTTACTTTTTTTTTATTTATTAAAAGTCACGCTATATTCAAGTGACACTTTCTTAATTAGAAAACCACTGTAAAAAATACAAAAATTTTCAAATTCGTCACACAGGTTCTAAGTTTTCTAAATAAATATTTATCGGATATAGCCGAGCATTATTAACACCAACAGATGTTGCCAAGTGTGAAGGACCTAAATCTACTTCCAAAAACCTAGTTTTTACTTTTACAAAACCAACCTTTTCAAAATATAAGGTACAGTAGAACGCTGATTATCCGAATTAACTGGGACCGGGGTCGATTCGGATAATCGAAAATTCGGATAATCGGACATAGATTGACAATAAAGAAAAACGAACTGTCACACATAGAATATACTAAACATTAAAAACTATCTATGTAATTCAATACTATTGAGTTGAAAAAAAAAAAAACAAACGTGCCAACGTCGCAAAATATATAGTGTTTTGCCTCTAGCTTTCAACCATAACAACTGAAATAAATCTGTACTCCAACGAGTTCCTTCTTGTTGCACTAAAACAAAACTAGTTAGGATAATTGGAGATTCGGTTAATCGGCGTTCGGATAATCGGCGTTCTACTGTATTGTGAGTAGTATCTTTTTAAGAATTAAACACCCATAGAAAATGATTAACAAATTTATTGCAGGCATTAAATATTCGAGAGACAATGCAAATGCCACTTGCAAATTTTTAGCAACTCTTGCATACTCATAACCCACTAGCTGTAGCATATATTAAGATGAAATTTACCAAAACATATTATAAAACTTTTTCCGTATTTGAGTGATGAAATTAGAAACAATTATTAATTCATGTAATCATCATTCTCTTCTAATAATATTCCCAAATGTATGACTATACTATACAAACATCATCTCTTTCTCAACACCAGTTAGTTTCCCTGTTATAATAATAAATATAAAGTTCGAACTTTTGATATTGATTAATTGAAGGTCAATCATGAAATTTTAATTTGAGTTCGTTAGTTTAGTTTAGTAAAGTTCACATACAAATCAAATAACAACACACATAAATAATTATTAACGTAGTAAACTTCAGAAGTGATTTTAGGCTTTCAAATTGGTATAATTATGAATCATTAATTTATTGAAGTAAATGTGGTCAATTTATAAAAAGATTTCTACTGTTTCAACCGTATGGGAAATCTATTCAACTATAAAATGTCCAGACAAAATTGCAAGAACACAGAGCTAGATAAATCAGGGCTAAGGAAATGGTTTCGAAAGGCAGTTTTTTGACCATATCTCTTTTCAAAGGGATTTAACGAGAATTTACTGATGATGTATGTAGCTGAAGTTTAGGAAAAAGGTCTGAAGGTTTTTTGTAAGTCAAGTACAAAAGAGAAAAGATAAAAAATGCAAACTTTTGGAGGTACTGGCATCTACAATGGTTTATGGAGAAGGGCAAAATGATATAATAATGAAAAGTTGATCGCAGCATCATTACGGAGAGAAAGCGAAGTTCCCACTCCACAATGATATTTGCGATCCACACATAAACATTCTCTTTTAAAGACCACTGTGTGTTGCTGAGATAATATCCGAGTTTATAGCAAAACAAAAACAGACACGCTTGACGCTTGTGCGATCATAATTTTGTGTACAGTTTTTTACCCGGTTGCAAAAAAGTAATAGTGTATCCAATTTTCGAGCATTTTGACCTTTTCAATACATTCTAAACCATCCAAGATTTAAATTTAGGTAAAAAACTAAAATTTGGGAAAAAAAATTCTCTATCGATATACAAAATTTTCTAGTATATACCGCGACACAGTACAATAAATATATATTGAGATAGCTAGGCAAATTACGAGAACGCATAAAGTTTTGTGCAAACTAGTTATTCCGCGAAAACGCGTGGTAAGTAACACTTCGCGGCGCTTGTAAGTCGAAACTATTGACTTTACGAACCTCGTAAAAAGACGCGGAAAGGAGATATTGTCAAAAAATGCATACGGGCATCAACAATAGCTGTGCTCTCAGTTGCAACTTATACTGAAATTCAACGGTTTATTTCAAACTTTGCCACCAGCTTAATGATTTCTAAACCCATTGATATTTTGAACAAATTAATTAATTATTCATTATTATTCCACGCATATCACAAGCTTTATGACCTCCTAGATGTATGTATGGTTAGGTGTAAATATATTTTTATTTTTTGAAATAGAAAATTATTTAGCTAGAAAATTTGTTAGCATATAAATTTATTTAAGGTTGATAATAAATTTTTATAACCAGGCTTTCGTTTAGATGACGAGCATATTTACAACAATTTGGTGTACATTTTAATATATATCTATATTTTTTTAAATTTTTTAACGTAATTACGGTTATTAAAATTTTCCGCTTAGTACATGTACATTGTGTATAAGTGATGAATTATTAATTTGAAGTTCAAGAGATCCCACAAGAATGGGATCAAAGTATATCAGTCCATTGTCAATAACTTTTTGATAATTGTTATTATTATAATCATTACAGAGCTAAAATCAAATTCCTGCTGTTTCAATCAATTCTCAAAATCTAGCTTGTTATGTAATAAAAAATTTGTTGTATATTGTATTAGCATTGTAGACAACTAAAAACATCAATATATCGATTAAGTCTGCATGCAAAATACTTTTAAACGAAAGAGTTTTTTGTTTCATAAAATAAAAATCTTTTACCGTCTAAAAATTTTGAATATACATTACCAGCAATCAAACTGTGTAGCCTGAACTATTCAAAACATAAACTATTTTGGTGAACACGAAATTTATTATTTTCAGAAAAATTATACCTTAACCCTACAACAGAAACCTGAAATTTTGTTTAGTTATAACATTTTCATCTGCCCTCCCTCATCAAAACTCCCTGTCTTTGAAACGCTCTGTCTTGACTGCCAATTTAACACGATAAGTTTCACATGAAATCCCAACATCCTTACCAATTTCAAATTGATGTAACAACTTGAAATTAACAAGCCATTTACCAATGTATTTGTGGTTTAATGGTAAACGGATGATTGTATAAACGTGTCCTCGATTTGATTTCTAGCCGATGAGTAGTTCCTACTTTTTCTATAATTTTTGAAAAAATTTAAAACCAATTAATTTTTAATCAAATCGGTTTGGGAAAAACTCTTAATGGAAAGTATGTTTCAGTCAATAATTTCCACTTTTATAAAAAAAAATATTGAAAAACTATGGATCCGGTGCGACATATGCTTGAACATACCGTGTCCTGTTTGAATAAAATTATTTTATTCAGTTTAAAACAAGGTTTGTATGCTATATGATAATGAAAACATGAAAAAACAGGGAACTATTATGTTTTTAATAGGCTTAAAACATTATTTTCATTGCAATTTAACAGCAACCTATTATATATATTTATACAACACCCAAAAAAAGTACACGTCTGATATGAAAAGTTTCATGTATTTAAATAATGAATTTAATAGTTACCCAATCGCTTTTAAAATAAATTATTCTTGTAGTAAGTCTTCTTATTCATTGCGATAACGGAGTATTAAATTTAAATGAGTCGATATAAAGCAAAAACAATACAAACAAAATGTATAAAGGCACTCCTTAAGTAGCAAAGTTTATATTGAGAGCTGTGGTTTTCAGCAAGGGCCTTGAAAGTTTTGGCACTTTCCACACTTAAAAGCATGGATCTATAGTTTCAATTTTACTGAAGATACCTGTTAGCCTGAACTGAAGTATACCTGTAGCATATCCAATTCTATAAAATAAATTTATTAATAGCACACAGCCTATTAAAACCTAAAATAACCTAACACAGCCAAAATTTAACTATTTCTACATTGTATACAACTTTAATGTATGTATCGACAATATGTATCGATAGGTACCTCATTCCTACCAGGTGTCCCATGACACCGAGTGTGCTTGTTTGTTTTATTTTTCAAATACCCAAGTATATGCATCACTTTGTGTTTATATTTGTATCTTTTAAGAGCTTTGTGGAATGAAATAATTTAGAAACCTTACTACAATATAAATCATCAACAATTTCCTTTAATAAACGAATTACATGTTAGCTACACCGTTTAATAGTCTCTAGTTATTCAATATAGGACACCAAAAAAAAGTATAAACATATAATTACATTCCTGTTTTAATGTTATTGTATGTTATTTGTCGATTAATGCCTGTCTCAAACTATTTTTGTTTTATTTTACAATAAATAGAATAGATAATTTCTACTTGCTACTCAACCTTACTAATTACACTTTTATCTACGTTCAATAACAATTATCAACTACAATAATAATAATAATAATAAATATATTATCTATTTTTTAAATTGTCTAAAAACCATAAAGATAGTTAGAATGAGTTAGAATCATTTAACTTTGATTTAGATTATTTCTAAAAACATTAATTTTTTTGTTAATAACTTAATCAATACAAAAAGTAATGGGCATGCGGAAAAATAATAATGTTTTCCGACTCCAAATAGTGTGTACAGAGGAACGCTTTAGTTTCAATTACACTTAAGACAAAGAAGTCGAGAAAGTTTCAGAGATTTTCACAACCTTAAACTGCTGTATTCGTGGCTAGATTTACACTAGCACAGTTCGTTTTATGAATTTGGAAAACGAAAAATATAAGACTGTTTCGGACAATTTTACTGATAGATCTAAATCTTCATTAACAGCCGCCTCTGTTCAAAGTACACTTAATGTATTTCACATTATATTAATAGTAATAAGACATTAACTAGTGTCATCAGAACGCCATGAAATTGAATTCTGACAACATCATCATCAAATCGAATTGAATAATAAATAATAACATCTACATATTAACGACTTTCTCAGAGAGATGAGCAAGCTAATGTAACAATCATCAAAGAAATTTAATGTTTAGATTGTGACAATAGATTGGCTGCTGCTTTCAACAATAACATTGTTGTTAATTGAATTGCAACAAAGAGGAAACTCCTATTGATTAGTCTAAGAGGCGATTATTGAAATGTTATTGTTTTTCAGTAATTTATTTACGAAGACACCTCGACCATTTCCTTGATTTATCTTGATTATAGCTGCTTCTTTTTGTGAAGAAATGTCGCTAGAATTAAAAAAATAAACGGATTTAAAAAGTGCTTATTTCTACTTACCATCATCATTGGAGATACTGTTGTCAAAAGTCAAAATTAAAAAAAAAAAACAATTTTTTAGAAAGTTATACAGCTCGAAGAAAAACATAATGATATTGAATGGCTTTCACCGACAGAGTATTAAAAATCAGTTCATATTCGTAATTGGTAAGAGATGAGAGAACGTTATAAGTTAAGCTTTTCTGGCTAAAAATAGGTTTTTTGTTAAGTAACACATTTATTTCATTGTGAACAGTATAAGGCTTGTTTCCGCATGGCGTAAATACGTATGCATGTACGTATCTCGCGTAGCTGTTCAAGAACCTTATCCAACAGAGTGATAAAATTTTGAATCTGGTACTGTTGTAACATGTATTTATATGCTTCACTAAAACATGTAACGGTTTGCTTATGCATAAGATTTGAGAAGGAACAACTTTTTAATTTAAAGAGTCTAAATATTTTTTCAGATGGTACATTTCTGTAAGTGAATAACATTACCTCTTAGACTACATCTTCATTTGAACACACTCAAGAAATTTGAAATTGTTTGTATTACCGACAAGCTCGAAATGTGTTGTATTTGCGGAATATGAAGTTACATCTTGTAAGACGTTCTCTCAAACACATGGAAATGGATCATTTAATCGAATTCAAACATAGAAATGGACAACATTGATTACAACGTTGATGTAATTACAAGTATGGCTGCTGTTCTGTATAATGAATATGTTGTGTTTATGTAAACACTATCCAAATATTCTAACTGTGTGAATCTTATGGAATTTCTACCAGTCAGGCAACGTTAAGTAATATCTTGCCTTAAGTTATATATATCTACAAGATGATTCAATTTAAGAACTTCTCATACAGAAAATTATCTTGGTCTAGAAGTAGAAAAATTAATCGTTGAAAGCATTCCCTTTATAATTGGAAGAAAATAGTGTTCAGAAAGTAAGTCAGTCTTGAATATTTTACCTCAAGTATATCCTTCTTAATATTCTGATCTGACTGTTCTTTCTTTTATTTCCATATAAGATATAACAACCAAGTCAATATTCGTTCAAGTCTGGCTGGAGATTGTTGAGCATTGCTTCAAACTTGGAAACCAAGACAGATCCAATCTGTATTCGTGTTCGATTTATTAAAATTAGGCCTTTTGCAAGTGACTCCCATGACAGATTCAGACTTTGGTTTAAAGTTTTTTGTTATCGTCGCAAACTGTCATATTTCAATTAACAGAAGTTTCTAAAACCCAGGAAATTGTTACATTTTTTTAAAAATATTATGTCCTTTCATGCCTTTTATTACTTACAACTTGCCTGTTAACACATTATGGTTTAATAGACATTCGTTGCGAGATGAGCGTATCCATAAAAAATTAAAATGCCGATAACTTTTGTCTGTATACACTATTTTTTTTAAATTTATAAATCCATACATCAATCTTGGTTCAACAACACATTATCTTTTCCAACGTTTCTTCAACATATAATGTCAAGCTTACAGCGGATTAATTCGTTGGTAGATCAGTGTAATCCGCAGGCATTTTCAACCTTGCCTGCTGCCCGGAAGAGTTCAACGCTACGATTGAGTATTATTATTGCCTCAATTTCATACGATTGAGGATTATTGCTGCTATAACTATCATCTTAGAGTGCTTAATCCATCCAACCGCTTAACGTAAATATTAAAATCACATGGCCCACCCATTTTTATTTACGCATATTTCCGGTACATTATAACTTCAACTTTTACTTTTAGTTTCACTATCTTGTGAATTTATATCCTGTTTTTGACCAGTTTATTTTTATCAAAATCATTTCTTAACAAGTTCTTGATTTCATTTGGTCTTGCCAGTGTCGAAGGCTGAAACCTTCATATTCGATCTAAAAAGTTGGTATACTTATAATATATTTCATATCTAAGAGAGCGTTTGTGGCTCCACGTGTTTGTATTTAGATTTTGGACAGTTGAACTGAAAAGATAAACCGCTCTATCCTTTATCTTGCAAAAACAACTATGCAAATAAATTTGGATGAAATTTTTCTCATAGATAATTTTTTACCTGGATCAACATATACGATACATCTATCCCGGAAAAAATGGTTACGTTTCAGTTAAAGGATCGAGAACTACAGGATATATCCACTGGGAATTTGATAAAGATGTGTTATGAACTTTTATTGTAGAAAAAGAATTAGAGGTCGAAACTAAAATATTAAAACCCTTGAAATTTAGAACAAAAACGGGGATCAGTGAGGGCAAGGGAAATGATAGTAATAATAAAATTTATTTGCGGTTGACCAATAACAGGTATACAAGGCGGTAATGAAAAACCGGTAATCTTTCTTTATAAAGTTGAAATTGCTAAGTGAAGCGTGTGAGTAATTGATAGTTTTAAATAAAATAATTTTTTGTATATAAGCAACGTCCTTGTTGAAATGAACCGTCGCTCGCTCCCACCTATTCCGGTAACCTTTAAGATAATATGTAAATGGTGTTGTATCCAGTATAATATGAACATTGCAGAATTCTAATACAATCGTATATCTCTGCATAAACATTAATCAAAGACGTTTTAGTTACTTAACACAATATTGCCTATAGAATTTATATATCAATTAATTAAAAATATCGATTAATTACGAACACAAACATGTATATTGGGTTGTGATTGGATATTATCCTACTTCAAACTTTAATTACACTCTAGGGTACATCATTATAAACAGACAAATGTGTAATTTAATCAGAAAATTTTCCTTGGATGATTTAACATTTTATTCCACTTTCTACGTAATTACCTAGTACCTATTTCATGATAAATATCTATTAGTTTTGTTTATACATCCTAAACAACTCATCCATTCAATGTATTTTGAACTTATGGGCCAGAAAACATGTTTTAAATTAAATTATTTCTTAAAGAAAAAAAAGAAACTTAAAGAAAAACAAGTTAAAACGAACAATTGACTGAGTTAATTGTTGAAATACCATGTATAGACAGTGTTGATTACTCTTAAAAATGCAGCAAAGGCAATGGGATTTAGTTCGACTGAAATGAGCCAACTAACAACCGTAAACCAATAAACAACCGTATCGATCTGGGGTAATGAAATACATATAAAGCGACAAACACAGACGTATAATCTACGTTATTCTTTTTTGCACTTATAATAGACGTAAAAAAAATTCTGCAGATGTATTCACGTGATCCATAATTGCACCTGCAATGGAGATAGAAAAAACTGTTATAATCAAACCAAACAACATTATACATTGATGCATACTATATGTCACTAAACATAATTCCTCTTCATGTTAAACATGAAAAACATGATAAAAACGGATTTAAATTTTCCAATAAATGAAATAAGCATTAAAATAATATGATTAATAATGACGTGCACAATAATTCGTCATTATTTTTGTTTTTGAAAATTATTATATTTATTGTATGTGCATTATTAAGTTTGTATTACTATATTGACTAGTTTTTAATTTTTCTGATATTTAAATGGCTTATCATCACAGTTATTAATATTTCAGACTTAAACCACCGGCTTCGCTGAACTATTATTTTCTGTTTATCTCGATCCCCTCGTTACCTTAAGATAACATTTTTGAGTATTACCTTAGGCGCGTGTTCTTTAGTTCAAGTAAGCAAAAAGTTCATATAAAAACATATGTCTGAAAATAATTACTCCGAAATATTGGAGCAAAATACTTAGATGTTGGAACAAAAACATACTTATTTATTTAAGAAGACAATATTGTTACTAATAGATCAATGCAGTCACCCCTTTTTAACTTCCCAATCTGAGAAGTTATTCTAATGATTTATAATTTTCAACATATTTTTACGTATCATGGTTAGGACGTATCGTGGTCGTTTTTTTCGCCATCGATATCGCGCGAGTAAAAAGTGATATCTGCTATCGTTGAGGTATGGAAAGCATATTAACAGAAGTATAATCCCAAAGGAATTTCATAACATTTGGTCGAGTTGGTGGAGTTTTTTTTTAAGTTATTTCCTGATCGATATCGTGCGAACAAAAAATGATATCCATTTCGTTGAGCTGCGATCGATAAGTATAATTGGCTGGGAAGTTATTCGTGTGATCTTCTAGAGTCACACCAGACCTTACTCGCGGTTTGTTTAAATAAAGCATTCAGCCAAAAAAAATTCTTGTTTTTTGACGCTTGGCACAACAGCGTTGTTCGAAGAATTTCAACATTCCTCTGTTAATACAGAGGAATGTTGTTTAACATTTACCCCATATGTTAAAAACAAATATGGTGATGTCTCCCATAATTATAAAATATTCCATGCTGACATTATTCACTTTTTTGGTCTGGCTCTTCCCTTTTTACCGAAAAACGAGCTATTTCCACATTAAGGGTCGAATTCCTCGAAAATGTGTTGCTTAAAGAAAGTTTAAAATTGATCGCATAATTTGTGAGTAATCCCATAACACAAAAAGACATCTTTAATTTTTTTCAGGGTAAAATCAAAAAGCTGTCTATCAAAAAGATATATAAAACAATTTTTTTTATAGAATTAATTAACGTACATTTTTCTGTCTGTTCAATATTTCTGCATACAATATGTCGCTATACATAATTCCTATGTTATATAAAAACAGTAAAATTGAATTAATATTTTCCAATAAAATTCATAAATTTTTAAATAATAATACAATTATTACTGACGTTTACAACAATGGTGTATGTGTCATTAATCTATTAATGTAAATTATTATTAATTATTGTGTATAAATATTATACATTATAAACAAAACCACCATATTATTGATTAGTTTTGTATTTATTATATTGCATTCCTTTTTTTTTACTTCCTTGTTGCAAGTAAAGAAAACATTGTAAGTGAACAAGTCCATGTAGAGTTTTCAATAGAAATGATATTTCTATTTGAGCACCCTGGAATACATTTTAATCAGATTAGCCATGGCGTCTATTTATATCTCACGTCTTCTCTTACTTTCTTGTATATAGTGACATCGAAATTATTCGATGTCTTATACAACTGAAAAACCATTGTTTTTTGTATCATTCTATTTTTAATCCCCAAACCAAAAAAAGGAGTGTTTGACCACTATGTGTGTGTCTGTCTGTTTGTCTGTCTGTGGCATCGTAGCGCCTAAGCAAATGAATCGATTAGGATTTTTTTTTTGTTTCGTTTGAATGGTAATTTAATCAAGAGTATTCTTAATTATGTTTCAAGTGCGAGTTTAGAGTTCCATACCCGGAACAACTAAAAAATAGGCCATGATTCTCAAAATCGGTTCAGTTTAAAGGAGACTCTAAGGAAAAGGGTAATTTAATGGAGAATGTTATTAGATATGTTTCAAGAGGACCGCACATTGATATTTTCGTGCACCTACAATTTATACTTTTCCAAGTATCTGTCAAATTGTAATGTCAGTGACGTCCGCCTATCAGTTTCCTTCAGTTGACCATTGCTTGGCCAATGCGCATGATCCTTATGCGCAATGATATTCGAGCATTTTTGACGTTTTAACTTTGACGTTTAAATTAATAAATTACCAAATCAAACTTAAATTAAAAACAAGTGAAAACAAACAATTGACTGAGTTAATTGTTGAAATACCATGTATAGACAGTGTTGATGCGCAGTCGTTTGTTTTTTTGACGTCACGTAAATAACAAAAGATATTCACTTTTAAATAGACACACACACAACTGATATTCCTATATTAATACATACTATAAAATTTGCACCTAATTAACGCCCTCGTGGGTAAACAGTGATGTTTACAAAAAAATGTTTCAAACAAAAGTTTTTTATTTTTTTATAAGGAACATTTTTTATATTTAAACTTTTGTTCTATCTCTAACGGTTTACAAGATGGGTCCTACGGACCCAAGACCCAATTGACCTATGATGCTCATTTACGAACTTGACCTCACTTTTTACGTCCTCAGTACGCTATAAAAATTTCAGCTCGATATCTTTTTTCGTTTTTGAGTTATCGTGTCCACAGACGGACGGACGAACGGACGGACAACCGAAAATGGATTAATTAGGTGATTCTATGAACACCTATACCAAAATTTTTTTCGTAGCATCAATATTTTTAAGCGTTACAAACTTGGGACGAAACTTAATATACTATGTATATTTCATATATACATGGTATAATTATAAATAAATCATTAAAGAAAATAATCTTTTATCTTCACAATCCATTACCAATTCTAGAATTTAAAACATTGACCTTGCAACTTTTATTAAATCCGAATTTGGAATAGGAAATTGGGGAAAAAATAGAAATTTATTATCTTTCATATTTTTTTTATTAATTTTGACTAATTTATAAGCAAACAAGGAAGTCATGTGGTGGCAACCTTTTTTTTTTTAAATTTTGTTGACATATTAAATGGTTTTTAATTATATTGAGTGCTTTCTCTCTACACATATACGTATAGTACTTTGTACTCAATATTTGTTGGTTTTCATTTGATAATAAAATAATATGAATCGACATTATTATTACATTTATTAAATTAAATTTCATGCATAGTCGAATCGAATAAAAGCTCTTCTATTAGCCTATTCTATAATAATAAAATATCTGTGAAATATTTTATAGTTTTATTATTTTGTTTTATAATAGGAATATAATAATTATTTTTAGTATTATTTACGTCTTCGTATTCGAATTTTTTACACCGATTCTGTACAACGATAGGAATTATTCACTCGATTATATTACCATTACAATATTTTTATATTTTTTCATAGAGATCATTCATTTTTGTCTGTGGAACTTTTGTGCTTCTTTCGTTTTTAAAATTAGATTTTGCTGTATATTGTATTTCGCGTGAGTAAAATACAGTATCCTTCTCGTTCAGCAAAAAAATTATTAATTTATGAAAAGTGATTTTGTCAGTGCTTTAACTTGTAATTAATGGACGGGATGAAGATGTACTCTCTCTTCTGATCGGACAGTCGGATATCAAGGTCGGTTTACAATGGTTTAAAATTGATTATTGCATGATGGAGCAGTATGTACCTATTTATCTCAAGAAACGCACGGATTTACATAGAGTATTTATGTAAATTCATGCGATTTTTTCTTGCAGAGAGTAATAATAATCCACGGATTTCAATATATTTTTTTAACAGAAAACAGCAGACATTTGTGGATCGCAAGAACATTTCTATTTGCAATCACTAGTACTTATTGTTCAGATTTAAATTCTATTATTCTTTTTTACTATAGCCAGTAAGGAATCCATTTATTTCAATATATCAATATGTAAAATTTGCTATAATATTTTGTTCCTGAAATAAAGGCGTCCGATTGAAGGTAGGAGGATGATATTTTTAGTAAAGTAATCCATCCATTGCTTTTTATCTCTATTCAATTTTGAGGGTTCTAGCAAATAATCACAAAATTAGTTATATTCTCGTGATACTGCGAAAATAAACTGTATAAACTTTATGCTACGGTCATCATATCATAGGAAACCTTGATTTTTTTATCCTCATAGCCACAAATATCACTTTCATAAACAGCAACTATCATTCTTTTTGGAACGAAGTTCCTTAATGCAGCTTGCCATGGTGAGCAAACTGGCAAAAATCTTCACGTAACAAAATAAGATATGCTTCGCGTGTGTGTGTGTTTGTGCCCTAACCATGGCAACTACGAAATCCTACTTTGTATTTTTTGTATTTATTATAGTACACAAATTTTGAATTTTTGTGCTATATCAATTTATGGTTACAAATGTATGACTAGTTTTGGATGTAAATAATACAAAAACTGCAAAATTCGTGTTCTATAATTATGTGTATCTTGGAACCCTGCCTACTTGGCACTACAGATTGAACAGATTACCTATATGTTTTTATTAAACATTTAAATTTGTTTCTGTACAGCATCGTAAGGAACATCGTTCTTAACGGGTTTCCCGCGACAACAATCTTTTTTGTTTTATTATCAGTGTGTTTATTTCTAAAATCATTAAAATGTATATACAAAGAACAAATAAAACTTGTTTTTTTAAATCACTGAAATTTATCAATCTAATAAAATGCTACGAGTTAAATAATGATGCTCTAAAGAGTAAAAAACATTAAAAACAGTAAATGGTCACGTGTTCTCGTATCGATATAGGTAATAGGTTGGTTGGTAGATAAAGTGTACATTAGAGTGACATAGCCTAAAGGTATTCATTCACCAATAATTATGTGCTTGAACAGTAGTAATTGTGTCTATACATTCAAACCAAATAAAAACAACCCTCTATAACTATATCATTGAAACTTGTGATACCGAATACACCTTTTTTGTGTTGGCCATTCTATATAAGCTTACACTGATCGTCATCATAGATAGATTAACCAACACATAACTAAATTAAATGATAAAGTCGGGCCGAATCGAAAAGGCGAATCAAAAAACTCGAACGGTGTCAGCAGTATCGAGAAGGCAAACATATCGTTAGAAAAATATAGTTATAGTTGACTTTACTAGAGATAATTGTCGTTAATGATTCAAACAGGTATTACTGGCTCGACACGCGAGGAATTCTGCAGTGCGGAATTCGGGATTTCCACAGTGCGGCATCTTTCGTTTTATTTGTTACCAAACTGTAATCTTCTAGCCAAACAATAAATTTTCTCATTGTTCATTTCTTCAGTAACTTAAATAAAAATTTGGCCTAAAATTGCAGAACGGCCTTTCAATTCGGAACACAAGAGGCATTAAATCGCCTACTAGACTGTCAAGGAGGTTTTTTGCGCGTATCTTGTATGTATGTTTGTATGTATATTTGTTCGTAAATTTCTTTATTATCTCGTATTTTCCAAACGGCTCAATGAATTTCAACATTTACGGTATCATTATATTTGTCTCAAAAACCCGTTCTTAGTTAAGCCAGTTAAAAAAGTGTTCTTAGATAGTGTTTGAAAAAAGAAAAAAAATTTTGATTTTTTTAATCGGGTTTTAATTATTGTTCACCACATTTTCCGAGGTAGCGGTCATTTATAATCTTTCATTTTTTTAGATTCATCCCGGTATAGCAGCACAACTTTGTGAAATTACTCAGATGGCTATGCTGAATAGGTCCTCGTGTTTTTTCCTTAATTTTTGTATACAATATAAACGATTCTACCCTTTAGTGGTTTAAGCAATTGATCAATTCATCATTGATTTTTGACTCTCCCTCTCCCGAGCGGTAGGGGCTGTTCCGTGCTGTTCCAGTCACAGAGTAGACAGTCTAACCTTTTTTATTCTTAACAATTTTTGTTGTTATGTTGTCTGAATTTTTTTACCATAAAATCTATTTGTACGTATAAGGTTTAAAACCACTGTTTCTACGCTACCTTGGTATAAAGTTTGTAATATATTTACGTTTCCAGGTAGATCCTATTAACATACGTAAACACATTTGTAATGTAACCATGATATCCATTTCATTCCATTCTCTTTAGTTTTACAATCCTATACTCGAATACTAAGAAAGATAATTACAATCGTCACAATAATGATAATAATGATAATGATAATAAAACGTTTATATTATCTTTATATTTCGTTTGTTATCAATGCGATGTTTTGTATTTTAATATACCTATACATATTGTATGCGTGTGGGAGTTGTATAATTGTATTTCAAATGACATTGTGATTAATAGTACTTAATCAATATTAAATATTTAAAAAAACTCGTGAGCAGTAGAACTCCATCACTAAAGTCATATTTCCCTCTCATTATGTATTTCTTATTATTAGATCATAACTTTTTATTAAATGGAATTTATGTGTCCTATCAGAAATATCTATACAAAATAATGTAATGGGAAGGTGTAGACGATGGGGCCTATCCTGGACACACACTTACCCAATCTTTATACCGATTATGACTTTACTTCAATTTAGAGAGGCTTTAATGATGTTCAAAGTCATAAAAACCATTTTTTTCCGTTTGAATTTCCCCAAATAGCTAAAATCAGCCTCCGATTTTATAACGTCAGCTCATTGGAACTAATTAGTGGGTAACATGTATTTCAGGGTCATAAAACGAATTTATTTAACAAAATATCATCGCTCATACTAGAGATATTAAAGATATTACTCTAAAATGAAATGATACACATAAGAATAACGTTAATTGCCATGAAAATGATTGGCTTTATTGAAAAGGTATAAATTTTATATATTTGTGACTAAACATTGGCTGACTGGGAGGGAAGAATGAAATACGAGTGGGACGAAAACTAGACATGGCAACATTGTTTCTGCTGAGATACAAATTGGCTGTTAGCAGATGATTTGTGCTCAGTATGTTTGCCTGTTTTACATCAGACAGTCCCGTACTTCATCTTGGTTTCCGTTTATACTCAAAATCATTATTTAAATACGACTGGTATAATATTTTTTATTACCTTCTCAGTCTTTTATTATTTATTACCTTCTCAGTTAAGCCAATATTATGATTAAAAGATTATTCAAAATAAATCTAAGTCTCCAATTCAATCTACAAATTTTATAATCTAACCAAAACTACACTAAAATTATTATAAATTGTACTTATAACTTCCTTGTGATTTCTTAGAATATTCAAATTTAAATTTAAAAAATTTTACTTGATTAATTTATATTAATAATATCGCATAAGAACGATAACCGCGATACTATTTTTCTAAACGCCAATCGTCTTCGTTTAAGTGTATAAAGGCTGTGAGTGGGAGTTATACCAATTTATTTCTTGCTTTTGGCAAGAAATAATAAAATAATAATTAATATTTGCGTAAACTCCAAGGCATTAAAATAATTTTAAAGAAAAATTTTTTGCAGTTTTCGCAAAAGGTTTTACATAATGTTTTTCCTTAATTCATTTAAAAGAAATAAATCACTGGCCTCCAACTTAAAAATTTCCCAATTATATCGCCGTAGAGACTTTATATATTCTTTAAGTACGGTCCGATGAACAAGTTCTTACTGAAGAAAATTTGTGGCGAGGCATTTTTAATTGCGTCCACAAGCTTGAAATTTTGTAAGTCTAATGGAAAGGTTATCGAATAATAAATAGAAAATCCTTTATTTTGTCATTTGATAAAAAGGGGTGTACGTTGACCGATACCCTAAAAATTTTAATTTTCAAAGTCTAAACATAAACAAAATTTTAGTGTATTTTAGGAGTGGGTCTGCTTTAAGTCCAAACATATAATAAAAATAAACTCGAAATATTGCTGCGATTGAACATACACTCAAAAAATTATACTACATATGTTGTGATCATCCATTATTTATACTCAAAAATAGGTCAAGCTGTATGGTTGAGTATTTTAATTCACAAGGTGTCATGGACGGTTTTTTTAATGTATTCGTAGAATTTTATTTTTTCACCAACATCTGTAAAAAAGGCTTTGAACTTAAAACTCTATGTCATATAAAAAAATTACCAAAAAATAAAAAATTAAATCTAATCTGTTATTCATGAAACCATCATCATTATTAATATTGCGTACACATAAATAATAATACAAAAACAAAATAAAAAACCAATCACATTATAAAAATAATTGTATGTATCGAACAGAGATATTATGATAATGAACCAACATAATACGATATTATAATATTAGCTTAGTCTAGCTTCTATACCAATTTAGATAATTTTAGAGGTCCTAATGGTTTTGGGATTAAAATTATATTTAATAATACATTACCGATACACCTTTATTTTTATACAGAATGATTCATCAAAATCAGCCTACCTTTAAGAATATTGTGATAGTGCTTGTAAATAAAATACATAAAAGTAGCACGTAAAATGATCTCTTGACAACAGTTTTTCCAGACAAAAGTCTTATATACCGGTCAAAAAGGCAAAAAAGGCTTGCTTTGAATTTTGTTAAGTCGATTTACATCGTTAAAAAGTAAAAATATGCCTTACTATTACTTATACACCTTATTATTACTAATTTTTGCCATCATCTTTTAGGCAAGTTTTATTTTGATTCTGCAGTATATCTAAAATGTTTTTTTTTTTTTTTTTTTTTTTTTTTTTTTTGTAAATGGGGACATCGGAAAATATATTTCGTAATTTATTAAATTCCAGTATTTGTAAAATTCATTATTTTTGAATGGATACTTATTGTTACAATCTAGTATGACTTACTTTTGTGTTTGATGAATCGTCCTGTATATGTGATAATATTCACAAAACTTAAGGCTGTTGTCTCGCTATGGGTATATCGACAGAAATTTCTAAATTTGTGTATACTTATTAAGAATATAATTATGCATTTACCATAAAAAGTCGATTGACCTTTTATGGTAAATGAAAAAGTTGAATGATTGAAAAAGTCGAGTCTCTTACTCGAGATAAATTTACATAAAGTTCGGGTAGTTAACTTGGAGAGTACAGGAGAGATTGGGTTTTTAACAGTTTTTTAATTCTACAAAAAACTAGATTTAACATATTTTCCAAGATTTTCAAAAAACCAAAATTGTTGACCGTTTCATTCTTGAGATATAACTACTCAAAGTTATTAATTAATTTTTATTGTTGAACAGAAACAATTGTATTTAGATTATAAGTAGTTGAAAAGAGATGTCTATTATCATACAGAATTTATTACGATAAAACAGAAGTTTCACTACGAGAATACCTCCCGTTTGTACATTAGAGTTAAAAAGAATACTTTATTTGACTATGTATGTATATCAAGCATATATGCACTAATACCTACTGTTCATATGTTACACAACATTTTTACAATATAGTACGGAGACAACAGCCTTAAGTATAAAAGTTTTTCAATTCTTTTTTGTGTTTCTTAACATTATTATTTACACGTTGTTATGTTATATTAAGTATAAGATACCTTAAAAGTAAGAAAAACATTAGCGCCAAGCCAACACAACTCAATGTATATAATAATACACTTAATGTAAAATAAAAAATTACTACCGACATCATTTGTTGAATTATTAAACACAAATACATTTATTACTTAACCAGCACTTTTACTATTTTACTGTTTACTGTTCTTGTATCAATAAAAAATAAACAACAAATTTTTGTAATATTGTGTGGATATTGAAACGTTTATTAGACGTGTTGATTTCCACAATTCAGGAAATGAAAATTTAATTTAATATTTTATACGATTTTTATTAGTTTTCTTTTCTAGGCAGTTACAATCGATAATGCGGTCTACATTGTCTGGTATTGCTTCGCGTGTTGCTTCGAGTTGCTTTTCATTTACTCTTATATATAATGAAAATAAAAATTTGGTTCATCAAGTAATATAAAACTTTTATTAAGAATTTTCCTAAGAAAAATGATCTCATATTCATATGCCAGAGAGCTACTAATTTTTTAGGAAATGGCTGATATTATTTATTCGGTGTGCGTATATTGTCAGAATTTATAGCAAAATACAATTTTTAAGTCAATAGTTAAAATTTGCAGTGAAAATAGTTAAAATATGTGATAATGATTTCATTGTGAAACAGTCATTCCAGTTGTTTAAATACAATATCTGCACGTCCAGTGGAGTTGTGGGTGGGAAAATGGTATTATTGTAAATAAATCTAAAAACTATATATACAGTTTGGCAACCATCTCGTTAGCTGTCTATAATATATGAAGTAAGAAGAGTATAAAATATGAAGTAAGACGTTCTTATGCATAAAACAAAGAAAACAACACAGTAGTGTTATAAAGCAATCATATAGCAAGGCAAGTTTTGGAGTGTCTATTAACAGTGACCATACTACATAGGAGATAGTGTCTCCAATAAAGCATGATCGCTGTCAATAGACACACCAAACCTGCCTTGCTATGTGATTGTTATACAATACTACTGTGCTTTTATCTTTGTTTTATGCATAAGAATATCCTACTTCATATATTATACACTTCTTACTTCATACATTGTAAATGGCTGACGAGACGGTTGCCGAACTGTATATAAATGTTATACTCGTTTGTGTGTGCTTCCAAAACTACAAAAGTTCTGAATCGATTGAGCTCAATTTTTGAAACGATATACAAACCCTTCAAGGACTGTTTTTATGTAAATTTACCCTTTAGTGGGTGGAAAGGTGAGGAGTGAGAGTAAGAATGAACAATCCAATATTTTCAAATATAACCAATAGTAATAAATCTAATAAAAGAGCATGGCGTGTACACTACAAAATTGCATGTTACCTAAAAATCAGTTCAGCCGTTTCAAAGTAGTAAACTCTTTTATCGAGGGTTTATCAACTTTCTTAAAATTTACTAGATACTTGTATTCAAAGATTTTTGTGTGTTTTAAATGTTTAGCACAGTTAATTTAAGTTTAAAATATTGTGCGATCATACAAAAATTTCCATAGCTTGAAAATGAAAAAGTGCATGGTAATGCAATATGAACCAAATTCAAGAAGAAAATGGCTTTCCTAGGGTGTTTCTCCGGATCTTGTAAAACAAATCAATTTTTTGATAAGTAACTTTTTAAAGAGCTGTCAAAATTTTGCAGGGAAGAAAAGGTTCGGCTCAAAGTTTTAAAAGTGGGCTTACGCTCGAGAATTTTTTGTTCTAATTTTGAAACTCTACATTAAAAATTTACTTTTTTGCATAATGTGAGAGGTTGGTGGAAAAATCTACTTTAAATGACTGTTATATAACTGATATATTTTAAAATACTCATTTTTTACCAGTTGGGCGAATTAATTTGACACTAAATGTCTTTTTGTGTTTGATATCAAATAAACAATTTTTTTTCTGTTAAACTTTAAAAAAACTGTAAATCAAACTGTTTATAAAAAAGAAACATAAATAAAATTTTCCTGTTTTACAAATACTCATTTATTTCACGAATACTACAAAATATATATATAAATATAATATTTCAGTTGCATGTCTATATCAGTATTCTATTTAACTTCTAAGTTTGAGTTCTAAAGTTGAGTGAGTTAGCTGTTTGCGTTCGTTCGTTTTGTTGTATTATTATTAAACTTACTCATAGGTACTTACTATTATAGTGATTGAATCAAATAAAAAGATTAACATTTTACTTTCATATACGTATTACAAATAAATAATACGTTCATTTACGTTTCACTTTAGGATTCAGTATTGGACGCTTTAAATAAAATGTGAAACTTATTTGATTATTAGCCGTTTCATTCCACTTGTTGGGTGAAGTTTTTTGCAGTGGGTTCCATCCATTTTCTTTCAGAAAATCTAGTCTCTAGTTCACCTCCTTTAAGGCATTTCTTGATGTCTTCTATTGGGTTTCCCACGTTTCTCATACAGTGTCAAGGTAGTGCATCTTACTCAGCTTCTAGCCCAGCAAGAAGATGGCTCATTGGTGGTCACATTCTCGCTACATGTCATGACTACACTTCACGGCTATGATAACATCTCCTATTTTGCACGTGTCCTGATATTTGATAAGGGAACACGTTCTATAAGTTTTATATTTGTGATGTAACGTTACCCTAAGAAAGTGGATTTCAACTCGTCAATTAGTCAGTCGTTCTTATTTCTTCTCCACATTTCAGCATTCAAATTTAAGAGTCACCTCTTACATAATGGTTCCGATACGGGAATTAAATCCGAGCCTCCTGGATGAAAGCTCAGGTTCAGATTCGGATTCGGGATCTTATATCAACTTTGAGAAAATTGAGACTCGCAAGATAAAATGGCATGGCAAGAAACGCACAAATAAAATCGTAGATTAGACCTTAAGAGATTTTCCAAAAAAATTACATAAGACGAGAAATGGAGTCTTTCGAATTTCTAAAGTCGAGTTTCTTCTTGTTTTTATTAAAATTAAAAGTTAGTCCAATGGAGGCTTTTATTAACTCATTCAACCAGAAATCTCTTATGTAGAGAAAACAAAAACCCACATATAAAAAGTCAGCCATGTATCCTATTTTGGGTATTTTTAACTATATCATAATGTTCAGGAGATTTCTGTGGCTTTGATTTAAAGAACAATAACACTAAACCTTTTGTATGTATGTAAATTCATACTAACCGAGGATTTTTTTTCTTTATCAAACGTAAACATGAAACTTGAAATGAATAAAAACGTCAACTACTCAACATATTACATCCATATCGGACGTTACGACCAGAGATAGAGAGACTAATACAGCCTACAGTATAAATGATGCGCGTGCGTTTTTTTGTTTTTTGTTTTTGTTACATTGTAATTACTAATGACGTGTTTTTTACGGAAAGGAAAGAAAAACGATACCAATTTAATACAAACAGAGTAATTTTGTAATGATTGATTGAGGATAATATTTTAAATGCGTAATTATTATTAAATACAGAAAAAAAAAACATAAATTACAAAAAATGAATTGTTATCGATTTTGTTTAAATGTTTTTTGTTCATAGGTTTTTGGAAATTTAAGCTGATGTAATTGAGTTAATTAAAAAACTAATGTAAATGTAAAAGTTATGTCATAATTATTTTATGTCGTGCGGTTATCAAACATATCAACGGTTTAGGTGTAAGTCTTAAACTGAAATTTTTCATGTTGAAATAGATAGAAAAGAACAAAAACTATCTTATTTCTTACTCTGCGATTACGCATATTTTTAATCGAAAGATTGCTATTTAAATCAAAACGGAATAATAAGCCCAACCCAACCCGCGCTTAATCAACGCTTATTCACAAAAACCAACTCATTCCGTTGTGTTGAATTAATATGAGTCGAGAAAGGCAGGGTTAAGGTAGTTTTTGGGAATTTTGTAGAAGATAAAAAATGATACTAATTGGTTAATAGTTGAACGAAAAGTATAATCTTAGAAATCCATCATAGGCACTTATGTCATGATTTTACAGGTATAATTTTCTTGCCAGCTTTCATTGGATGCTTGCACATAGAACAATAATCACTAATTTCGACATATTAAAGTTTTCCCAATAATTATTTAAAAAATATATTGAATAACAAATATGAGCAGCAGAGTTTAATCACTTAGATCTTATTTCCCCCTCCCCCGATTATATGCCTCATATTATTAAATGTTTCTTAAAATTTACCCAGATTAATTTTTTTAATTTCTCAGATTAATTTTTAACATTCTAGCTGAATTAAGAGGAACTGTGGAGATGTATCCAATTTTTTTAACCCATTTTTAACACTGTTTAAGTTTTTCTCCCGAAAATCTTCTCTAAATTTCTGAAGTTAGTAGCCACTTTTTAAACATGGTTCTTCCTAGTAAGCAATTCTACATATTTCCATACTCATTTTAAGGCATTAAATATTTTATCCAATTTGGAAGCAGAACAACTCACAAACAAATATTTTGATTTACGCTTAGATAAATGAAAGAATTTGGAAATATAAGGGCTTTGTGCTTTTACCATGATAGGAAAAGGGGAAGTTTTCGTTATTGCAATTCTTTAATCATATTTTTGAAAGTTTTTTGAATATAGTGAATCTTTGAAACGTATAAACAAAACAACAAGTTCTACTAAATCTGGCAAGGTTACTGTCTAGCCCCTCAACCCTTGACTTAAAACTCTATAAAATCAGAAGCTTTAACAGCATATCACTATTATGAAATTAAATGGTTCAATTAACCTAAGGTCATTTATTGTTGTTACTGAAACAAGACGATAAAATACTTGTTTATTTTAAAGAATAAATAAATTTAAAAGGAAGAGAGGAGACGAGAAGAATGAGTTTAATATTTTAGTATTATGTATATAATAAAAATTTATAAATTTTTTTTGTTATATTTTGATAAACGTGACACATGATCGACGGAACAGTACTTGAATTTTGATTGATTCATGTTTATATTTCAACTAGATTTTATATTATTCTTTCATAAATAAACCGACGTAAATTTAATCCGATTCTTTTTTTTTTTTTAAATACCATCACGCTATTATAGTGAATGGTATAATTAAAATTTACATTTTATCAATTTTGAAAATTATTTGATAGTTTTTATGTTTGAAACAAAACATTTGCATTAATGAGTTCAGAAAACATTTTTTATAGGATAAGTAATTGAAAGACTAATATTTGCCAATTAATTTCTACACCTCATAAAAATTGAGTGACTATTTTCATATTTTTTCTTTTGTAAAACTCCAATAATATATGGATTCTGTTGAGATAAGATTCCTTCTAGAACAAGCTGTGGGTTCTATTCCCGCTCAATGGTTACTCCTCTTTATCAGACGAGCGAAGCGAGCCTCTACAAGGTTAAAATGTAACTTTTTGGTGGTAAACTTTACAAAAAAAAAAAAAAAATACAAAAGATTTAGACATGAAATGATATGTTGTAGTTCCATATTTATATCTAGATGTGTTATCAATCATTATTTTTAGAAAAAATTATATAAATAATAAATAATAAAAAACAACAGTATTTTTTATTTATTATAATGTATATATCAATATATATGCAGAGACAGTGGCACCATCTATGAGCTACATCTAATACTAATATATAATTGGCTACATTTAATATTAATTTTAATTGAGTGGCCATCTGTAGATTCTTTCAAGTATTAAAAAACGTCATAATCAAAAATACAAAAAACGTGATAACAAAACATAAACAATTAATTTTTGCAGTTCTACAGTAGAATAACTAAAAAAATTAAGTGATATTAATACAAGTAATGAAAAAATTTTAATTATAGTTATTATAATTTTAAAGTTATTAATTAATTGTTATTAAAGCAATAAATAGACACGACGTCGTACTTTGACTGGTCGTAAAGAGTGTGATCGTAATCGATCATAATGGGTGATGATCGGAAACGACGAAAAAAAGATCAAGAAGAATTATATCTTTATCGAGATTATATTAATTTTAAAATGTATGCAGAAAATTTTGAGATTGCTCAAAAGAATTTGAATTTTGAAGTATGTAATGTATGCCATCGTCGTTGGTTTGATTTACAAATTCATAAAGATGGGTTGTATTGTATTTCTCATAAATTTAAAATAAAAAATGAATTGAATATTTTCACAGCGGATAATAACATGGATCCTGGTTTACAACATGATGTTTTAAAGAAATAAACGTTTAAAATATTCGTCAATAATTGAAGTATAATTTTATTTTAGAAATATAAATTTTATATGATACCATTCGCGAAGTTATACTTTTAGCTATAGTATTTAACAATATTGTTCTAATGTTACTTTATACGAAATTTTCTTCATTTGAAAGTAAGTGAACATTAGTCACCATACTTTTACCTGTTGGTTAAGATATGGCTTTGTAGAAAGTATTTATGACACCGACTATGTACTGCCAATTTTATATTATAAACTGTGCTAGAATTTATATTTTCAATTTGGAAAGATAATATCTACAGATTCTGTAATATTATATTACACAAACTTTCCAATTTCTCGGTTTGCGTTAGTAAATTGGAAATATTTATCATCGAAAGTAATTGAAAAACAATACAATATCGTGAGTGAGTGTTTCAAATATGCATCGATTTTTTTTATTAATTATTGTTTTTCTTAGATATGTCAATCACTAAATATAGGATACATAACAATTATATTATCACATATACTACATCTAAATGAAATGTTATCTAAATAAATTTTTTTGGTACGAAACCCTTTAAAAAATGTATATAAAAAGCGATTACAATTTTAAATTTGAAATATATCATTTTGTAGCAATAAGCTTCAGACAGATTTTATTGGCTTCCTTCTTTGTATTTTTAAATATAGCTGCAGTCATGTACATGTACATAGAGACGAAGTCAATGTGTAAGTCTTTGTTTTAGTTTTCAATAAATATTAAATATCTTTATCCTCTAGTGTTTTATTGATTAAAGTTTCAAAATTAATTAATTACTTAGTTATACACACACCTACTACTTAATAACACATATAGGTGTGCTTTGTGTTAAATTTTATGTACAAAATATAATTTAACTAAAATATACACGTTGAAAAATCAACGATATCTCTAACCCTATATATATTATAAGTGTGATAGTAAGAATGTTTGTTTGTTACACTTTCAATTATACAATAATATAGCTCATAAATCAGGGTGCAGGAGACATTTCATAAATAAGTGTGAAGGAGACAAATTATGGATATCTGCCAATCAAGGTTATCAGACATACTTTTACGTTTGAAAAAAATTGAAAACTGATTAATTATTTGACATTTCATAAAACATGAAAGATACAATTTATGGCTTTTTCCATTTTTATGTCACCTTTAAGGCCATAAAAAATGGCTTTCAGTAAAACAAAAAAACATCATAATACTATTTTTAAACCTATAAACTTCATTTTCAGCCTTATTGACTTTATTTTGGACATTATTAACAGAAAAAACTACCAACATGTGTATATATGTACAAAATTTCACTGTTATATAAAAATGTACAAATGGCTTTTAACGATCGTGGGCTATAACGATAATAATTATTGGCCCCTTCACTTCAATGTCTTTCAAAGTCGTTGGTATTAAAACAATTATGCAATATAAATTTAGTCTAAACGAATAAACAGATAGATCACAGAGGGTGATTCTACGATTTAAGGATTTTATGATATATGATTTTTTCGAACTACGTTTGTCTTTTAGTTATAATTGCTGATAATTGGTTACTCTTCCGGTGTGTTCAAGTACCAAATCAATATCTCATGTTATTTTTATCAATTTTCATGCCTACTTTATATGCACTAAATCAAAAAGCTCCACAATTTGTCGTTAGAAATACACAACATTATATGTTACATTTTGGTATTACCTTGGCTAATTTTAAAATACTCTTAGACCGGAAGTGTTGTGAAGACAAGTCCAGTAATTAATTGTAGGTAGTCGGAAAAATAGACCGAAAATTGCATAGACTTGGAGTATTGTTGTAATTATGAGTTAGTTGGGTTGAGCTTTTTGACTATAAAGGAGTTGACTGGGTTCGGAAGTATTTAGCCCTTGTGTTCAAAAATACAACACTGTTAAATTGTTTTCGGCCTATTTTTTCCGGGTCTATTTTTCCCGTCTATTTTTTCCTAATCAGTTAATTGTCTTATAAATATATTTGAAACAGCTTTTGTCTTTATTTTTTTCATGATTGTTATCGTTGCATAAAAAAGTGTGGCCAGCAAATGAGTATAAAATAGTACCAACAATTATTATAGGTATGTCCTAGATATACATTAACAACCAATTAAGATATCATGATCTGAAAGAAAAACGTTTAATTTTGTATATTATTTGTGCCAGATGTACAATTTAGATATTTACATGATATACTTCAAAACAAAATTATCGATCATATCGTTCAGAGAAGAGATAAAAACTGAACTGTCAAAGCGACTGACAGACCATAATTATTATACATACATTCACACAAATGATAATACTGTACAAGAAGGGTAGAATAGAAAGTTCTAGTTCTAAGTGGTTATATATTTGTATGTGATTATAGCAAGTGACTGACCCTTCTGTTTGCTAGCTGTGTGTGCGCTTACTGCCTGCTATATAAGCCTGCCTGCTACGTATTGGACATAATAACGTATTCTGTTAGATCTGTGTGCGATTATTTTAGCCCTAACAAGAGTACATTTCTTTACTGTATAATGAAGTTTGTTTAACACAAATACAGGGTTATTGTTGATAGTTCATATATGGTGCTCTAATTGAGATTAATTTCAATGTTAAAAATAGTTTTGGTGTTGAGAAACTAGACTCTAAAATATATGACGATAGGAAAATTAAAATTAATGCTGTAAGTAGGAAAATTAAACCAATGTCAACAATGACATCATCTTTACTTTCCCTCATCTATTTGTTATTTTGTATGTTCAATGTTTATCATTTACTGATACGAATTCATTTTCGATAAAATACCTTATTAAAGTTATTAAACTACGCTATTGAGTTGGGGAACTAATAAAAAATGCGAACAAAATTAAATTCGCAGTATGTGAATATGAGTTAGTTTTTGTGGTTGTGATGTGTCAAATAGCGATAAGCGCAAACTATTATTTTAACACTAAACATCACTTTGTAGCACCGAATGAATAAACATATTTTAATATTTTTTAATTTGTAAGCTCTACTACGGCGATCTGAATCTTTAATTGAATACATTTGATGAAAAACTGTATAGCCGTTTGCAAATCATATGTTTTTCCATAGAAAATGATGGATAATATACAGGTACAAGGCATATTCTATTTCATTACACATGGGATATGGAAGAAAACTTTTACTTAGAAAGTTGTTCTTTATAATATAAACAATATTTTTTGTTTGAATCATTAAAAAAAAAAATGAATAGATTTAGCAATAAAGGAACGCAGTACTAGAGACACGGTTATCGGATACGCTGTTGAAGTTCCGTTTCATTTTTAAGCATTATTCGTTTTTCCGGCTTCCCTAAGACTTGAAATCAGAAGCTTGGTAGCAAAAATTTCATTTTTTTTTGTAGAAGTGAAAACTTAAAACTTTGAAGTAACTGGCGTTTGGTCTTCGGCCGTGGAGGTCGCTGCGCTTGCATATAGTTGTAATAAATACCTATTCATTATACCTGAATAATAACAAAAACTAAAAACCGGGATACAAATTTTGTAGCGGAACCATTAAAAACATTTTGTAGCGGACAGAATTGAATCTAAGCCACCTTCGCATCTACTTGAATCAAATTTCATCCAAATCGAGCCGTCCGCTGAGGAGGAGTTCATTTACAAACACGCGATGACGCAAATTTGAAGAGGTGCACTTCTTGTCACTATTAGTGCGTATAAAGATAAACTTTAATAAATCATCCTGTAAATTAACGAAATATAAAGTATAATCCAAAGTACTGTAGTGGTTTGGTTCATTAGACATTTTGAACATTTCTCATATGCTATCTGTTCTATCCTCCGACGATTCTGACTCACCGTTTCCTTCACTTGTGTATTTTCATTCATTTATTTATTTACTTGTTTATTTTCGGGTAGAAAAATCTTTTGAATTACCTTATATATATATATATGTTTGTCGATTTTGGTAAATGAGAAAGTTGTATTTTTGTATATATTTTTCTAAGTAGTTTTTTTTTATTTCATTTTAACATCAAATTAAGTTATTATCTTTCTAATAAAAAATTATTATATTCGCCTCGAAAAAAAATATTGAAATTTCATAATATCTTTAAGTTTTAATTTATTTAACTCAATTTAAAAAATTCGAAAAAATCACTTGCTAGTTGAAATTTCTGCTAACTAAATCACGGGATAAAAATTGGTCTATTAAAAAGGGGAATTAAAGAGGCATAGAGAAATATTAAATTTTTGATCTATCAGTTTTATGAAAAATAAATCTATAATAATTAGACAAAAGTATAACAATTTGATTTCAATTATTATTAAGAATTAAATTATTATTCATATTCAGAATATTTGCAGCGCAGGAGCTGCGTTAGCTAAGCGAATTCTATCTGTTAATGAAAAAATAACACATTTTTCTTAAAATCGAATATTGCATTTTGAATTGTTCAAAATTTTTATTTCAAAAACAAAGCGTCGAGAAAAAATCACGAGCGTACTTTTTTGCTTAAAACTAAAAAAAGAATCTATTTGTTAAATAATATCAAAGTTTGGTACCTTGCGAACCCCGCAACCTTTGTTTATCTGTCGACTTTTCTCATTAACGAAGTTGACCTTTCAAATACCAAAATCTTTCTTGATGCCAATTTTTTTTCAAATCAGACATTCACATAAATGTATAGATATATACATACATGTATATAAATTTGAATGATGGTCATTTTCGACATCTATTAGGTAAATTCAATGAAAATTTGGATAAATTTTTTGAAACTTCCATCGTCAGTAAAAATGTAATAGCTCTATTTCATTGGAAACACGCTAAAAATTGTTGACCTAACTTATTCAAGTCCTATCCTCTACGGTTTGTTTTCTTTTCCATTTCGCTCAGTTGGTATCCTCTTACTTTAATTCTGACATTGTTGTATCTATGAACATAATTAACTTTGTTATTTATTTTTGTTTCAGGTACGCAAACATTTTTTTTTCTTCACAAAAATAAGTAAGTAATAAAATTAATTAGTTCATGATTAAACATAATTTAATTTGTGTTTTTATTCGGCCAAATTGAAACCGTAAATTAAGTAATAATATGTCATTTATAAAATACTTTTGATGGATTTGAATCATGGCATATTATAAAATATAAAAATCATTTTACATTTTTTTTTGACTTTTTACATCTTTACCATGTTTTTTGCCTCAAGGTTTTTACGTGCAAAAAAAACCTTGCATTTGAGAAATTAATAATTAATATAATTTTGATGAAAATATTATGATATATCCATCGAAAATTTATTGATAATAGCGTAGAGCCAAGCTTTTATCCATTTACAAAAAGTCTACCCCATGTTTGTAATTGCTAATTATTTTATACTAACTGCGCCCCGCCGTCTTAGTCGTCACAAAGCTTTACAAACCCCTTTTAAGAAACCGTTCCCGTATTTTTCTAAAGGAACCGTTCATTGTTCCGGGATAAAGTTTAGCTTATATGTCACTGTCTGACTCCTTAACTACTACTAGGTTCCTATGTAAAAAATCATGTCAAGCCTTAAAAATTAAAAAAAAAAAAACTATCCCACAGGAACTATACATTTTACCGGCATAAAAAGTAGTCCATGTGCTATGAAAAACTATCTGTCTCTATCTCTGTGCCAAATTTCATCCAAATTCATTAGGTAGTTTTTGCTTGAAAAAATAACAAACGTCCTTCCGTCCATCCATCCAAGTTTAATACGCTTTTATTAGCTTGACCTGGCTTTAAACGTATGAATGAATGTAACGAAATTTTTCTCCAACTTGTAGACATCCCGTTTCTTGACGTAAAAATTGAAATCCACCCTAAGGAATAAGAAAATAAATTAATAGCAACATGAAACGTGGATTGCTCGATATTTGTCAAATCTGCTAATTTAAAGAATGATGTGGAAAGCAACTCCACGCTCTGAATTTTACATTTTTTACTTTTTAAATTGTTGTCAACTTTTAAGTACAATAAATCGAGTTTTTAAGTTTTTTTAAATTATATTAAGGTTTTCAACATGATATATTGAAAATATTTTTTTTAAATTTCTTCAAATTATTTATTAATGAATTATTAAGCTTAAATATTTGCTTTTATTCACAAACGAAGTGTCTTTCAAACTGAATGTCAATACCTTGCGAAATTTACAGACTGCGAACACCTTTTTACGCGAAAAGAATCCATAGACCTATATGGCTGTGCTGCCTGCCGAAACTGGTATTCGCTTAACGGAAACCGTTTTCCACGAGCAAATTAATCTTCCAAGCTGTATCAAGATCGAAATTTCATGCCATGGAGTTAAATAAAAAAAGTATAAACTAAAATTTGCAAGGCTTTACTGAATTTTTATATAAAATATTACATTCTCAAAGACCAATTTCTTCTGCAATGTGACGGAAATCAGGCATTTGAAAGAAAAAAAAAACTGTTTAACTATTTAAAAATTAGAATACCTTAACCCTTGTCAACACTATTCTTTCTATTTTAATAAAATTCAAAGAAACATATTTTATTTTGTTCTTTTTATAGATAAATAATAGATCAAAATAGAGAAACAAGAAGAAATGTTGTAATATAACAGAAAGCCTCTTAAATTTGTCATATACGTAGGACAATTCCACGAAAAATTCATATGTAAATTTTATATTTATCTATGTCAAAGTTAATTTTAATGTTTTACGTATATATATATATATATATATATATATATATATATATATATATATATATATATATATATATATATATATATATATAGTTTTATGTAGAAGCTTCAACCTTTTCACGCTTTTCTTTAGGTGATATTTTATTTATTTATTTTTTGTGTATATATTTATGGGAAATATTTTTTTTTATTCGAATTTGTGATATATTAAAACTGAAATTTATATAAAATTCAACGAATATTTTATAAATATGTTTTTTATGTAGGTATATCTACAAATCTGTGTTTGAAGAGACAGGTAGTAAAGATTTTATCATTATTTGTACAATTGAATGTCGATTTATTTGAGTATTGTATGCCTACCTATAGCCAGGGAAAGTAATGCCTCAATTTTTTATTTCAAGGAATAGTACATAATGTCCCGCCACACTTCGCAGTGGGACATTATGCTGGCATGGAAATGAGAAGTGTTTCTTGAAGATTTAAGAAATTTGATAAACCCTCTTACAGTTTTTTAATCTCAAACCATCATGCCCTTTTATTTGGTATTAACCTTGGGTATTAAATATAGATAAAAACCATTAACGAAGCAGGTTGTATATCGTGTAAAAAAAAAAAGATTTCTAATTATTTATTAATTATTATAATATTTTAAGTATTTAAAATAATAGTCTCAGAACTCTCAGAAGTACACGAGAAAAAAGATAGTATTGCAAAAATAGGTAAGAAAAAGAAGAAAGTATTGCCAAAATAAGCTTTCACCAATTTCTGGGTGTATTGTATTGATTATTACAAATCTTTCATAATTATTGTCATATTATTTAATGCATATTTCCACTAATATTTAATCATCGTTAAACAGCACTAGTACTTATTTAGAAACGTCAACTTTAAATTTGTCTGTGTTTGCAGTGTATTGTTGTGGGCAGCCAAATGGAGTGATCTTCTTGGAAAAATTTGCGTTATTTACATGATTATTGGTTTTACCCCAATAAGAGTCTTATTAGTTAATTAGTATAATTAAATCAGAGACTTAATCCGAGTTAAAAATAATCATTTTCATTTCAACTCTTTGGTGTATGAAATTAATATTGGAATTGAGTCAGTTCACATTATTATTAAAATATTTCCCTTAATAAACACAAAAACAACACAAATAATTTATAAAACATATATAAGAGATAAATAAACATGCAATGTACGACATTATTTGTCATCATAACATTTAAAAATCGTCATCCCTTATAATTTTGCCCGTGATGATGACGATGATGATGAAGGGTTTGTATATGCAGCAATACATGAGTGAAAGATTCATTCATTCCATCATTCCATTCTACGTGATTTGATTTTATATCACACACACAAAATAAGGGTTTATATTCTAATACCAATCAAACTGTCAATAATAACAATGATCTATTAAATACATCGTACAATATTCCATCCACAAACAACAACAACCACTATCACTGTAGGGAAGTCATAAGGGGTTGTTTTTCAATCATATATTTGATTGGTAATCGTATATATACATCAAAGTGGTATCAATTGAGAATCAATATGTTTAATAAATATTTTAATATAAATATATATATTTTTATTTTATTTTCTTTCTTTCTGTAAAATTTGTTAAAACGACATTCGACAGGGTCGAATTATTCAATCGATAAATTAAGTATGTAGGGCTAAGTAAAAACGTTTTTTTTTTTAGAGCTAACATCAACATGACAGTCGTATTTTGTTTTTCGCGGCACAATTTCGGAAATAGTTAGTATTTGCGATACCGTCGTTATTGGAAGGTTGTTTCTAACTTAAAAAGGTCTTGTGATTATGAAGACAAGGTTATTCTTATGATTCAGAAATCTTTTCATCTTACTGCTTTCGAACCACAAGATTTGGGCACTAGTAAAATCTTCTTACCATATCTCACCGACTTTCTCTTTATAATTTCATATTATTCATATAATTAGTGCTAACTGCAGACCAAAATTTTCACGCGATTATTTCTTGCTGTAATTGTTGACAGGCTCTCCAATTCCTTTCACATTTCTTTCTATCGACATAGATAATATAATTTATTGATTCAATCCGTGATTGTGATGGATCTAAAATTCCCATCAGAACCTTCTCTGCTAATAACTTTACTAATTCGCTTGCTTCCGTGCTAGCCCAAAATCTCTCCGTACTTTAATTTCCGAAAAAAATGTAGAAATGCGCAAAATAAAAAATTTTGAATTTTTTCAAAATAATAAATATTTTTGATTAGTTTTAAGTAAAACTAAAGTACTCTTGTGGTTTTTTTTTAGAGGCTTGGTTTTCGAAATAAAATTTCTAGAAAAATTAAAAATGCAATATTTGATTTTAAGAAAAATTTGTTATTTTTCAATATCTGAGGAAATTCGCTTAGCTTACGCAGCTCCTGCGCAGCATATTTGTTTCTTTTTTCTTCCCGTTTCTATGTTTCTCTTCATATTTCTGTGACTGAGAACCTAGCTTACACAGATTTTGCTGCTACGTATCCAGGGCTGTACTTCTCGACAGACGTTTCATCATATGATTAAATGCATTCAGACTGCTTTTTGAGTAAATTATAACATGCCTGGGCGATGAGCCTGGCAGTTTCTCTTATAAAGCATATTTTTGCCTGTACTATACTGAAAGCATTCTTCATTCTAACCGACTTGGGAATATGGAGTACATAAAACTAGTCCCCATAACATGAAAGCCCACTTTTTTCCTCGAGCAAAAATTTTTTGGATTTGTTCCCCTTACTTAAACGTTTAAATTTCAAAGGATTAAATATAGATTAAATTTTCTATTCTAAAATAAACATATATCTTTGCTAAAGCGAATTGAAAAAAATACACTCGAACCAGGACTCGAACCCGGACCTCTTGGATTCATGTCAAGTGCCCTACCAATTAGGCTATTCGAGTTCTAGACACGAATGCAATTTTTTCAACTCAATGAATTAATTAATTTGTTTATCCACTTATTTATTTATTATTATTACTTATTATTGTTGTTTACATTTAATCATGCACACAATATTTACATCATGGTCTTTTCGACTAATTTTGATATATAATATGTTACACATTCGTAAACTAAATTGACAAATATCTTGCCTAGTAATCTTAGTTAAAGCGAATTGAAAAAAATACACTCGAACCAGGACTCGAACCCGGACCTCTTGGATTCATGTCAAGTGCCCTACCAATTAGGCTATTCGAGTTCTAGACACGAATGCAATTTTTTCAACTCAATGAATTAATTAATTTGTTTATCCACTTATTTATTTATTATTATTACTTATTATTGTTGTTTACATTTAATCATGCACACAATATTTACATCATGGTCTTTTCGACTAATTTTGATATATAATATGTTACACATTCGTAAACTAAATTGACAAATATCTTGCCTAGTAATCTTAGTTAAAGCGAATTGAAAAAAATACACTCGAACCAGGACTCGAACCCGGACCTCTTGGATTCATGTCAAGTGCCCTACCAATTAGGCTATTCGAGTTCTAGACACGAATGCAATTTTTTCAACTCAATGAATTAATTAATTTGTTTATCCACTTATTTATTTATTATTATTACTTATTATTGTTGTTTACATTTAATCATGCACACAATATTTACATCATGGTCTTTTCGACTAATTTTGATATATAATATGTTACACATTCGTAAACTAAATTGACAAATATCTTGCCTAGTAATCTTAGTTAAAGCGAATTGAAAAAAATACACTCGAACCAGGACTCGAACCCGGACCTCTTGGATTCATGTCAAGTGCCCTACCAATTAGGCTATTCGAGTTCTAGACACGAATGCAATTTTTTCAACTCAATGAATTAATTAATTTGTTTATCCACTTATTTATTTATTATTATTACTTATTATTGTTGTTTACATTTAATCTTTTTTTAATCAAAAGACCATGATGTAAATATTGTGTGCATGATTAAATGTAAACAACAATAATAAGTAATAATAATAAATAAATAAGTGGATAAACAAATTAATTAATTCATTGAGTTGAAAAAATTGCATTCGTGTCTAGAACTCGAATAGCCTAATTGGTAGGGCACTTGACATGAATCCAAGAGGTCCGGGTTCGAGTCCTGGTTCGAGTGTATTTTTTTCAATTCGCTTTAACTAAGATTACTAGGCAAGATATTTGTCAATTTAGTTTACGAATGTGTAACATATTATATATCAAAATTAGTCGAAAAGACCATGATGTAAATATTGTGTGCATGATTAAATGTAAACAACAATAATAAGTAATAATAATAAATAAATAAGTGGATAAACAAATTAATTAATTCATTGAGTTGAAAAAATTGCATTCGTGTCTAGAACTCGAATAGCCTAATTGGTAGGGCACTTGACATGAATCCAAGAGGTCCGGGTTCGAGTCCTGGTTCGAGTGTATTTTTTTCAATTCGCTTTAACTAAGATTACTAGGCAAGATATTTGTCAATTTAGTTTACGAATGTGTAACATATTATATATCAAAATTAGTCGAAAAGACCATGATGTAAATATTGTGTGCATGATTAAATGTAAACAACAATAATAAGTAATAATAATAAATAAATAAGTGGATAAACAAATTAATTAATTCATTGAGTTGAAAAAATTGCATTCGTGTCTAGAACTCGAATAGCCTAATTGGTAGGGCACTTGACATGAATCCAAGAGGTCCGGGTTCGAGTCCTGGTTCGAGTGTATTTTTTTCAATTCGCTTTAACTAAGATTACTAGGCAAGATATTTGTCAATTTAGTTTACGAATGTGTAACATATTATATATCAAAATTAGTCGAAAAGACCATGATGTAAATATTGTGTGCATGATTAAATGTAAACAACAATAATAAGTAATAATAATATATCTTTGCTATTGAAAGTTTCGGTTCGAAGTTTATACACATTTGTTAAAGGACTTGAAATCTATTTTAATGAGAAGAGTAGATAAAACGATATAAAGTAAATCTGTCTATTGAGATTCATAAAAGATAATAACAGACAAATATTAGAAAACGAAACGTAGAATCGATTGGTCATTCATATTGAATGGTTTTATAAATTTTTGTGTATAGTTTGATTGCTTGAGGCGTGATAAAATTCTATATGGTACTAGAGTATGACCGTTATTATTAAAAGTATGCGATGAATTCAATTCAAAAATCATATAAACGGTTTTTGTTCAAAATCGATCATGTGATTCTAAATCGTACATTAAATATGTTTTGTTGGAACTCAACTGCATTTATGCCTTATATGTGTCTTGTGTATTATATTGTGAATTGTACAAAAAAATAATACCTGGTATGAGCGTCACATGACCTCTATATATATAAAATAGAATACCATGTTAAATAAATTGGCAGTACATAGTATGTGTGGTACTGAAGGCGTGTGAGTGCGACTCTTGTAGTCCACACGACTAACTTCCCAGAGTGGGAAAAAACATTAAAAAAAGGTTTTGTTGGCCATCATACATTATTCTTCGATTATGTACTGTAGCTTATGCTGGAACGATCATTATCTCTATAGATAAATGTTGTGTTTTATCCACTTTTCAGTTTTTTTCAGTTTTTTATTACCATTAAAAAACGGCTCAACTGATTCTGCTGAAAACTCTTTCAGTTCTTAAATACGCGAATACATGTTAATGTCATAGCTGGTTCGTTAGATAATCAAGGTGAAAGAATCCGAACGAACATACGCACATACAAACATACGCACATACGTACACTCACACAAGCATCACATTGAAGAGGTTTGATCCGTATATTAAGGCCTTGAAACCGCGGAAATATGTTAAACTGGAGATTTTCCATATAAAACATATTCTTTTATCGAGAATCCAGAGAAAAATCTCATTATTTTGGGACTACAGAAAATGGTATGGCTTATCAAATATCTCAATTTTATAAAAGCCTGCGCTTGATGCTCTTTTAGGTAGATCACCCACGTACGCGTACTTAATTTCATGCAAAGTCGGAACTACGTACTTGAAAGTTTATTCAGTTTGACTATAGTAAATATGTTCCAAACTGAAAAAAATAAGTTTAAAACTTTAAGAACTTGAGGGAAGCAAATTTTACGATCTACATAGAGGTCAGCAGTAAATACGTATGTACCTATTGTACATGGACACTACAGTCAAAAAGTATATAAACTAATGTAAAATGTGAACTGGGGATATTGATACACAATTTTACGCCTGATAAAATATTTTTCTAATAACAATTCTAAATGAATTTATCAGAAAACTTTCACTTCGATAAACGATCATATGAAGTGTTTTTCATTTAACTTTTTGCCTTTTTATGAAATGGAAAAATGATTTCTGAAAGTTGTATGTCATGATTTGAAGCTTGTATATTATAACTCAAATTTAGTTGGATCTAAATTAATTCATTTTCTGAAAATAATTTGTAATGAAATTGGTGAAGGAAGCAAAATGCGAGGATTTTCCCAAGATTCATGATTTTTATGACATTCCTGATAAGGTATTTCCAGCATGGTATTTGCGCTAAAGCTATAGTCAATTTTTTTTTCGACAGAATTTAACGAAAAATTAAATTTAAGAACTTGATAGGGCCTATTATTAAATCCTAAAGTATCAGAAATTTTGACCGTTTAAAATTCGAGATAATTATGCCCACGTTCCCAATTTTAACTAATTTAGGTCAAATGAATATCTTCAAAACGAAAATTAATATTAAAAATATTTTTGTTAATTTTATTTTAAAAACATTTCTTTCAACTTTCCTACTTTTCTAATTCTTTCAAGAGAACTTTTTAATACCGTAAAAAAAAACTGGGAGGAGAATGAATTTTATATGCTTTGAATGGGGAAATGGCGAATTTTGCAGTTGATTATCTCGCGATCTAAACGACACAAATTTTTCAAACTTCTGGATGTCCCAGCTAGTCAATAATAGGCCAAATCTATCGACAAGTGCATTTATGGTAGAAATACCTTAACTAAACAGATCGGAATACATTTTTTAAGTTTGTTTTAAAGACCCCTAAATAGCGTTCTGTAAGAAAAATTAATTCACATTTGTTTTGAAATTGATCAAGAGCAGGTTGGTGTATACTCATTATAGAAAAACTTGCCTGCAACCAGAATGCAAAAACTTATCGGCATTAACGCTTACTAATTTACACAATAACACAAAATATTATATCATTCTATTTTTATAATTATTTTCTTGTTAATTTCTGTAAATACTTTCAAATCCTTAATGCTCAAAATAAGCAGATAATCAGTCAGAAATTTGCTTATTTAAAATCGATCTCTACTTTACACACGCAAAATAAAAAAGAATAAATTTCTATAGTTTATAACTTTTAGAATCATTAGTTTCAGGAAATTTTGATCAGCACTGTAACACAATCCCTTGACAAAATTGAGAAGGCAGAGGTATATATTTTTATTTTCAATGTGTGAATAAACTGAAATACGCAATATTTTCAATTGGTTGCACGTCAATCTGTAAATTGTCGCAAAGAAATAATAATAATATTCTATAGATAGATTGTATTTACTATGAGTATACGTATACACTATACATATGTGAGAGGGGGTTGAAACACACAGAAGTGTAGAAAAGAATTGTTGAATGAGGGGGAGTACATACAATCACATGCAATTTATCTGTATACATAACAATATGTACATGTAGATATGTATATAAATTGTTTTCTATCTTTATTGGCGAAATAAAGCAATTGGAAATAAAAACTTTTTCCCGAATTTAAACTAAATACAATTATTTGTTTTTCCTTAACAAACAAAGTGCTTTTCTTTCTCTTCTTTTCTCTTTGATATTGAGTAAGTCTATGTGGCTGTGTAAAGCTTATTATTATTTAAAAATACATAGGTATGTACTGCTAAGTAATGGGAATATGGTTTCTAATACAGTCAAAGAAATTGCACTTTGCAAAAGCTTATTAAGCTTTATTCGAGTGTATATATTATATCTAAAAGTTTGCAAATTTTTGGAACTTTGTTTCTTATCGCACGATATTTGGTTGCTGGTTCGTAGTTACAGGTGGCAACCAAAAAAAATGCAACAGACATCAAAAACCGGCATTTGGGCTACCTAGGTAACTAAAACTTTTTCCATCGATTCAGGTTGCCATGAGTTTTGAGAAAATGCAAAAATCTTTTTAAAGCTGTGTTTGTATTGTTTGTCAAAATTTTATGTTTTATCATAAACAAATTGAGTTATGAAAGTTTCGATCAGAATTTACTAAATCAGAAGTATGTCTTTTTTAAACTAACACTACAATTATTGCATACAGTAAAAACTAAAAGAAGCCTTAAAGAATCAAACATGTATTTGTCTTTTAAAATTAATACCTTAAATTTTCGGAAAAATTTGTATAATTGTAAATAAAAAAGTAAGCGCTACATTTATAATGTACCAAGGTTACGATAGGAATAAAGTTCCTACCGGGTGCCCACGACACCTCTCGATCCTTTTTTTCAATTAAGATTCACTTGCTACTGAAGAATAATCACAATATTTTAAATATATATTCTGATTTTTATCATCTGTCCCTTTCATTACAATCAATTTGTCGGATTAGCTATCAACATATTTGTGAATCAAGAATATGAACGTTCTCAAAAAAAATTTGATTTAAAAACTCTTTTTGCCTGCACTAATATTAAACTCTCCGAAAGAAATTCAGAAATCGATTATTTAAACGGAAAGTTACAGAAAATTTAAAAAAGTTTCATGATTTTAACAATCCCATGTTCCTACTTGCTAGATAAGAAGCAATGAAAAACCAATTATTATTTTGTACTATTTGATATTTTGTTAAAATGAATTTAGAAGATAATGGAGTGTCACTAAATTGAAATGAGGTAAAATTTAATAAGATTGAGACATGTCAATAATATCAAATCTATGATTACACAAAATAATTGACATATTAGGTGACAAATATTGACAAGTTAAGTTGTTTATTGTTACTGTTACGTAAAGTATTATTTATTGTTAAATATAATTATATTAAGTTATTAAAATAAAAAAATTAATATAAAAAAAAACTGACTGAGTGAAACAATTACTAAAAGGACAAAAGGGACAACAGTTTACATAGGAATTTTAACAGTCGGGACTCATTGACATCCAGACCGGCTCAAATCTTCCCAATAATGGATCCCGATTGTTGAAGTCCCTGTGTAAACTGCTGGACTTGTTTTATCTTTTTAGCTTTTACTTAACGCAGTCAGGTTATTATATTTTTTCCAATTAATTTTTTTATTATACACTTTTTAGTTACAATTTTCAGAACAAATAAATCTGCAATCCATTCTATGGCTACCGAATACTTCATCGATTCGGTATGTCTGTACGATTTTTGTTATTAATTACTGTTTAAACTATTCGTTTTACAAAATGTTGTTCCAAACAAAAATGGTGTGCGCTTGTATAAAGAAGAACTAATATTTGCGAGGTATGAATTAGAGGGATGTTTTAATTAAACCGGAAAACTAAGATTGAATTCAATACTCGTATAAGATCTGTGCCTTATTAACATTTTTCATTCAAAGCATTTTCTTCGATTAAACTTACTTTTTTGAGTTTCACGCATATGCCATGTCTAAAAAGCACACTGTACACATATAGAGTGATAAACACATTACGACCTTTTTGCGTTGCGCAGTCGGGTAAAAAATGAAATGACTTAAACTAACGATTATTGTAAACCAAAAGTGTGAATAAGACACATTTAGTACTAAGAGACATGCAGGAATACTGGGAATATAATTAAAGAATTTCCCGTTAATGGTATCTTTCGTCGTAGAGCGTCTAAGACATGTTAGAAACCAGAACTGCGGGGTGCCTATGTATTATATTAAGTTGGAAAATTATTTTGCATACATCCTTCAGAATTCAGTTAATTCGATACAGTTCAGGTATAAGAAAAAAAATTGTATAATATAGGCTGAAAATAAATTCACACATGCTCATATTTATGTACATTATAAAAGAGATATATTTACATTTAATGACATAATTAAATTTTACATATAATAATTCAAATCAAATTCACTTCTTGTTCTGGTTGGCTCCCCCATATTTCTTCTTCAAATATTATTATAAAAGTTAGATGAGAGTGTGGTTCAAAATTGTATATGTACACTATGAAAGCATTCAAGCATAGCTTTTCAAATATTATACATGGATAGCGGGTGTCAATCTAATCATTTTATGGGATTTTTAAAACGAAATTCTCAAACTTTGAAACAACGTAAATCAAAATCTGTCTATCAGAGTATTGAAAAATTCTTGGACGTTTAAAATGTTGAACAGTCCATGCAATACACAATACTTCTCTATATTACGATATTATCCACGGAGGAAATAGCAACCGAGGCCATAATGATAATTTTTGAGCGTAATATCTAACAATTATTTGTACTACTTGTCAGTTCATAGATTTAATCATCCTTTTGCAGTTTTTATAATGAAGGGCCGCTTATCAATCATAAATCAATGGCGACTAACCAGCGGTTGAAACAGTAATATACTGGTTGTAACTGAAGGGATTTTACTATCGTCTATTCTTTTTACTACTATAACAACAAAACAACATAAATAGAAACAATAACAAACTTGGGTCAATAGTATTAGCCATGGCAAGATCCATTAATTCAAGACTTGAATTATGAGCTTTGCCAAATACATGCACAAAGGTTAACGAACCAATACTTAATTAAAAAGTCTTGTGAAAAAACTGACAACCAAAGACTCTCAGTCACAATTACATTGTCAGGGTTCGGATTTTTTTACTTAAGATTTTTTCTACTTTACAAATTTGTTGCTAAATTAAAATAATATTGTTCAATTCTAGCCAAAAGGGATCGTTGTTTTAATATTTAAAAAAAATTTGGGTATTCGTATATACAATGGTGATTCAAGTTATAACCCCAGAATTTCATTAAATGGTAGATAACGTTGACATAATGCCAATTTGTCAGTATACTTAAAATCGCCTATTTACAGAGACTTAGGGTATTGGAATTTTTTATTATGGATATTTCCTAAATGGTTTACCAAAAAATCGGAATTTCGGTACTCAATGCGTCCAGCATTGCATTGTGTTCTTCTATTTGCCATAGTGGCAGTGGTGCTATAAATTTTATTTCACGAAACAAGGTAATACAAGGTCATATCTCTAACGCTGATTTTCGTGATTTTTGAACATCACTATAAGTCTTAAATCTTGACGGATCCTTAACAAAATACCCTTAAATTTTTTATTTTTCTAAGCGTGCATTTTGGCAATATTCACAAAATAATCCTTATTACTTTCAAAATTCTATACACTTTATTTAGAAAAGGAAGGTTTCCGGGCAATAATGCTTAGAAATTGTCTTCGTTTTAACGTTATATCTACCATTTGATAAATTTCTGCTGCTATATCTTGACACACCCTGCACAAACATTTTTTTGACACTCACAATATATATTTTTATTTAGTTATTACGAAATCTATATCTACTTTACAACATCCATGTAAACACTTTAAATAAATATTATAATCCACAAGTATGTACAGTATTTATTAGAAAATAATTGCAAAGTTTTATGTACTAGAGAAAATCTGTCCGTTAATAAATAAAATTACAAAAACTTTTAAATTTTAGCATATGGCTCCTGCGTATTAATATAAAAACCTGATTGGTCTTAAGAAAAAAAAAATCAATATTTTCTAATGTTTCGTACGACATAATCTGGTAGTCCAGAATGTTAAGCATCAAGCTCATATTTCGTAAATGGTTGCGTTTCGTCAAGACGCTCAGCTTTACTATTTTCGAAAGTTTTTGTAAGTCGTATGGTCTCTTTCAGGCGGCTTGGAAACTTATTAATCGAACCCAAAAACTATACTATGACGGATATTCGTTTATTTGTTCATACGAAGATAGTTTAATAAACGATGAAAATCGACACTTAATTTTTTCTCCATATCTCCTGAAATCTCCGTGCCGATAACTTCAAAATTGTAGTTTTAAAATTGAATAACACACACCTCTATCATTCCCATTAGAGTTACAAAAAAAAAACGGATATCCGTCCAAAGGGAACCTTATGCCTGAGATTAAATCGTAGCATACTACTTACAATAATTTTCGCAATCAAAAATAATCAAATCGAGGTCACTTACGAAAAATTGTCCTAAAATTTATTAATCCAGGACTGGTGGAATCCATAAGCTCAAAAACTTTATATCGGGTAGTTCTTATTTGCAATTCTCTTTATATATTATTATAGTACTTTAGTTTTCCTTGTAATATTATACGGCAAATTCAAATGTAATTTTGAAAAAATTATTTATCGTCAAGTGGACGATAAAAGATTTTACCCGAACATTTAAAATCTAGCGAATAAATCTCCACCAAAGTGTGTAGATTTCCTAAACTCAATGTTTTAAGTATTACTAAAGTACCATTCGAAAATACTTGATATAAATACAAATCGTTTTATTGTTGGTCAAGAGTAGACGGTCAATTACTGGTCATCGGATAAGAGAATCGCTTATCTTGAGGTGCTTTTTATAAGAAAATCTACCAAATACAAAAATATTGTTCAAGTCTAGTGAAAAAGTATTAGACGGGGAAAATGCGTTCAAACAATTATACGAGAGGGTGACTGACTTGGTTGGTGATACTTACCGTATTGTGGAGTATGTACCCACGAGGTATACAGATAGGGGAAGGTTGTTTAGGTAGGTCCTCTGTCTAAGTTAAATCGCTGCACTTTTTATCTTTTCGATTATCTATGTGAAATTTGTCCTGAAGGTAATGATTTATTTTTTCTGTCATTAAAATTGTGGATTATCATAGAAATGCATTGTGTAGCCTCGTGTTTGGAAAAGTGAGTTAAGTGTTTTTTATTTTTGGAATCAACAACCGAGTATGCAGGATCTTAAGGGATGTTGACGGGTATGGCGGTTGACTAAAATGTGTCATAAAGTTTCTTAGGGTAATATTTAAAGAAAGTTTTGTAGAAATATTAATAAAGACGATTTATTATAGCTGAAAAACTCTTTTAAGCTTTTTATTTAGTATATCTTTTTCAATCATTTCAACATATATTTCGTTGATTGTCGGCAATTGGTTAACCTAGGCGGTAAAGATCAACCGTGTCTAAGATTATTAATTTGTTTAAATGCGTTTTATTGTTTATAGTCTTTCCAATCAATGAACGATATACAGAAAATACTACTTTCGTCAGACCTTTTCTTTCTTGCCGAATTATTTCTTAAACTGACCTTGATAACCTTCCCATACATATGGAAATGAAAAGTTGTGTATATATGTCGAAAACACTTTTGCATTCAAGCTCGGTGAACTGACTGACGACGGTGAAGGTTTTTTTTTTACATTTATAGGAATGCCATCATATGTTGTATAATATGGAGTTGTTATTTTGTTGTTGTTGTATATAGAATAGGAAAAGTCCCTTTGTCAAGATTCTCTTCGGCTGCTTTTGGTTGAATGAATTTACATTACTAGGTACTACAGCGTTTCGAATCGTATACAATAGTTTAGTGTATACCTGCGACAGCTTCCCTTCGAGCTTTTAAAAATACAGAAAAAAGTTTTTTTTTTTGGTACAGTTTTTAAGTATTCCGTTGCTATAAACCACATTTTCAACAAGTATGCTAGTATGTCAAAAACGTCCGGACAATTTGGTGGGATTAAATATATTATTACTGGATTATTACAAAATTTTATGCCAATATTTTTCTATGAACCTCACAACACTATCTTTCATACTTACCATTGGTAGACCACCACTACAATACTTGAGCTCAGAAAATTACCATATGATTTGTTGGTTCCCAAATCAATTCGTTTATAATAATTCGCATATTTTTCTTCTAATTAAAAAAACTGGCCTGATTTTAAGGACGTTCATGCGTCAACGATATTAGTAGAGAAATTAAAAAAAATATGATAAAGCGATAGTTTAAATGATTTTCTATGATTTAAAACAGGAAAAATATCCTGTTATCGAATTAATTTTATTACATTTTAAGTTTAAAAAGTGACTAAAAGTAAGGTTTAACATGAGACTAAATGGAAAATATAAATCGATATTTTTCAAAAATTATATCGATAACCATACTTGAAACTTTTACCAGTTAACTATTATTTAAACTTTTAATAGAATTTCAAAAAAATTTCTATTTTCTACTAATTTAAAATTCTTTAAAATTTACATACTGTTTCCCTATGAACGCACATAGCAAAACAGGTACACGCATGAACGTCCTTAAATCTATCTGAACTAGAGAGAAAAAAATGGGTCACCTTCACCTACTATCGCCTTATATTATTTTGAAATAATATGGTTAACTGCGCAGACATCAATAAAAATAATTTAACGTCTTAATTGACTAGATTTTTTTAAATACTGCTGTGATAGTGTGATCAGTAGAAAACATCCGTTTTATGATTCGCTTCTACCTGCTTTAGTGTCATTGCTCATGCTCAATGCCATAAAGTTAGTTTCATTTAATATTCCGAGAATGGTATCCGGCGTTTGAATTTAAAGTATCTTGCATACGGCAACGAAAATATAGTTCTCAGACAGAAGAAAATTAATAAAACACTCAGTTTTATTACATAAAGTGGTCACCCTACCTTTTTCTTTCACAAATCCAGACAAGGGAACTAATAAAAAGTTGCTCTGCTATTTAGCCTCGTAGTGGTTAAAGCGCAATCGACTTTAACCGTTTGTCTACTTAGACTTAGGTTACGATTTCGAATCCAAGCCGCGGCAGTGGTAAAAAGTATAATTAATGGGCCGGTTAAATTGATTACACTGTCATCGCTTAGATAAGAACGAAGTAACCGAATCCACCCACATCATAAATTTAATTGTATACGAATGTAGTTTAATAAATAAAGATAAAAAATAATTATGTGGGTGAGCTCTGTTACAAACGTTAAATCCCATTATTATTATAACTAGCCACTCCCATAACCCTTACCATGGACATTGAACAACATGAATTCTTTTTTTTTATATACCGAATTCTTTTTTGACAGAGCTTGGGTATTGCTAAACGCTTATTCGTATTATTTCAAATGCTATTTGTAAACTCCACATGTAAAAGCAAGTGATACAAATTGTTTGTAATTAAACATAAATTCTTGACTATATAGAGGACGAAAATTAATTTAAAATTTATATTCTAGTCACTAATTTAATATCGAAATCATTGAATTTTTATTTAATTCTAAAACAGAATAAAGTATTTTTATTAGTCTTCAAGTATAGTATCAACTATTTATTAAACAATATTGCCTATTCTTTTAAAAAGCTTCTAATTTGACAAAATTTAATTCACAGAAATTTTGAGGGGGAATAAATACTTGTTGGATATTATTATACTTTATAGCCCAATCACTTGAAGGTATTAATAATTTAAAAGTAAAGAAAAATTGATCATTGTGAACTACGTTACGAAAGCACTTCATTTGAAATATTTGTTTAAAAATATTTAAGAATGTCTTCAAGTATAGCTTTCTGTTCTGATTAAAGTAACGAAAAAAAAATTGATTTCAGTTTCTGTATCAGATTATGTTTCCAAATTTTATTAACTAGCTATTTATTAACTTGGACCTTTCTGCGTCTTTTATCTTACTGCATACTCAAGTATATCACTTGATTTAATTTAGAAAACTAAAAGTATTCATTGTAAATAATGCTGACGAACCTCTCAGCTTAAATTGAATCTTGTATGAGTGTATTTTAATTCGTTTTGTTGAATATACCTCTGAGAAACTGTATTTGCTTCCTCAGCTATGGATTGAATCGGCAGTATTATAAGCGATTGAAGTTGAAGTGTTTTCTTGATCAACCAGTTTCTTAGTGGTGTATGTTGGATTGAGAATTGAACACAGAAGACTGCTCTAGAGTACACTGGATAGAACAGGAAATAAAACTTCAACTTCAATCGCTGATAATACTCCGATAAAATGTTAAAATAGAAATGATTTTAAGACAATAATATGTACCTTTAGGAATTATGTCTTCCACTATTTCTGTTTTTAAAAGCTTTTGACAATTGTATTTTTTAAGAGATGCACTTATTTTATAGTGGGATGTTATTCGCGGAATTCAAATTAGTGGCCAAGTATGATTTGCGACTTACGAAATACATTCTTCAATTTCAAATATCTCAGCGTTATTGATTGGTTGATTGTTTATTTATTTTAAGTCGCTTTTTAACGTCGAGGTCACTAACGACTGTTAAAGATTTGATTAAATACTATTATTTATACCTGAGGAATCATTTCTTACGATTTAGTCGTGATATTTGAAATGAATCAGTCTCACATGTCTTATTGCACACTGTATATAAATTCTCGACAAATTCGAGTGTGTGGTCAAGCAACAATGTGTAAACTATGTGTTTGTTAGTAATAAAATAAAATACACACATTGTTGTGTGTCGTCCATCAGGATGATATTTGTTTCAAACAAAACATAACATTTCAAAGCTCATTTACAGTTACTTTAAATTGAATGACAACATGAACAAAATTCTGTACGTACAAATCACTGTAGTAAATAATCATTGCCACTGTTAGAGAGCGTGTGTAGAGAGCTATGCTAGAAATCTAGTGACAATAACCATCTCCCGTTACTATCCCCACTCTCATCCCCACTACCACTAAACAATACAAAATAACAAAACACCAATATGTACACATATATATTCATCATGTATCATTTAAAATTAAATGTCTGTGTTGTAAATGTTGGTTCTTATTCTATATGTTTAAATATGCTTACTTTAATCCAAAATATACAAAAGGATTCTCTAAATATAGCGAGTCACATATAACAATGACAGAATTTCCATTAATTCTTAACATTTAGAAAGTTTGAAAACAATTTTTTATTTCGAATGTAATTTTATTATTTAACTTTTCTTTGTCATATACATACATACCACTCTCGCTTATTCGAATCTCATTCTCAATGTATTATAATTGTGTCTCAAAAGCACGTTAAAAGCGCATCAACAGAGTAATGTTTGTACGAATTTTTGAGTTTGAAATGTGTAATGTATTTAATCCGGTGATGAGGGTGGTGGACAGGAAGAAATACTTAAAGAAACGAGAAAACGTCAATTAAACGAAAGAAAGGCTTCACTATTGTACTTAGAACTGTAAGTTTTGCAGGTAATGGTAGATACATTTGTGGTTTTCCTCAAAAAATAAGAGTAAAGTAAGATACGGCAGGTAATAAATGGAAACTATAAATCAAATTAGCAGGAAATGTTAAGACTCAAGTTATCAAGAATCGACTGTTGGATAGAGCTGTGCAGTTTTATATTTATATATTTTTTGAAGAGCATTCATACCTACTAGAAAGGATTAGAATTTCTTCAAAAAATGTTTTACTGAAATTTGTTTGCGAAATGATCTAAAGGTTTATTTTACTAATAACTGTTTGGAGACTACAGTTTGCTAGAAAAAATATCCTTGAAAATGATCTGCAAGAAAAAAATGTTCTATCATAAACCCAACTGAACATAATTTAAGATTTTGCCGTAAGAATTTGCCGTTTTCCACTAAAATCCGTATATCGAACCTTTTCCTTATCGTACGTTCAGTGGATGGGGTAAGGCAAAAATAAAAGTGAAGAATCTGACCGGCTGACACTTTTTTTATAGCTTATTATCTTGAAATATTATTAGTATTCTCAATGAAGCCGTGTGGTAACGGTGCCTGTTGCTCATGTGGAATATCGTCAAGACGAAATTTTTAATTTTTAATTAATTAAAAATAAATAAATTGTTATGAAAAAACATAGTTCTTACCAGGTACTTACGACACCTCTTTCGTTATTTACTTTAGTTTTTGTTGAGCTACAAATTTCAGCGTTAATTTTATTTTGCATAAGATTTTTACATACCCGTTACGCATTAAGTATTTACTTTGGGGAAATAGAAAAGCTGTCTTAAACTGAAAACTATTTTTGCAATCTGATTTACAGAAACATTCTGGTTTATGGGTACTCTGGACAGTTTTCACTTTTTGTTGTCCGTGACTGAATCGTTGGAATAATTTTCATGGCAAGGTTTTTGATTAGATACCCTTGAAACATGTTACAGCCTACAAAAAACATACTACCTCACATCCAAGACTTTTTTCGACGCCATATTTCTCTCATAATTATTTTAAAAAAATTTTGATTTCTACTCAATTATTTTAATGAAGGTATACTTTCAAAATATTCAACTTCAACTGAAGGATATTTTCTTATTGTTTGATGTTTATTTTTCTTAAATTAAAAATTCAATTTCCATCCATCAAACAATGATTTTTTAGCAAAAAATTCATACATAAAACTTATTAACAAAAATAAATTAATATAAATAATTTGAAAAGTTAAATGGTGTAGTTCTTTTTCCAAAGTTTGTATTTTTTTCATCCTCTCTTTAAGCGCACAATTTATACTTTGTAAATGTAGAACGCTGTAGAACAAGAAGAACAAGGTAAAGTATATAGCAAGCCAAGCAAGCAGCCTTCTATATCCTTGGGCAATATTATAATTTTTATTTAAACATTAAATTTATAAAATAACTTTTTTGGTGTTATAATAATGTTAACAGTTAATGAGAAAAGTAAACTTAATAATAATAATAATAATGATAATAATAATGATTTTGTCTACCTGATGCTAGATACTGTACTGAAGCTGTGTAGCTTCTGCTGAAGATGACGCGTTATTATTTTATCCATGATGAGATGAGATTTTGTTGTCCATTAAGTAGGTAAATGTATGGTAGGGTGTCACAGAAAAACTGAAGGTGCTACAATAATTAGCCCCGAACGGGTATTTGTTATCAAATTGTTTAAAAGAGGTCTCAAAATTTATTATTCGTTCATTTAATTATTTTTTAAGTAATTTTTTTTGAGTGCCTTAGAAAATGACTCAATTATTTCTCAAGTTTTATCACTGGCTGGGTGGTTGCGGGTTCAAATCCAGGCAGTGTCAATGTGAACAAAACAGTTAATGGGGTGGTAAATGGATCACACTGTCGTCGCTTGGATAAGAACGAAGTAACCGACTCCACCCATATCATAAAATCAATTTTATATTATGATGTAGATTATCAAATAAAATAAAAATTAAAAATAACGATGTGGGAGGCCTTTACTATAGACGTGATCTAGAAAACGGAGGTTAAATCCTATTATTATTAATCCCCATAAATATCGTAATTAAAACGTATATTCTGGAGATGTGCTTCTTGGTTTTATGAAAAAAATTTTGAAATATGAATAGTTATAAAATGAATTGCTTTATCTAACGTTATACGTTTCGCGAATGAGGACCAATCAGAAAAATAATGATATTTTTATATGTGTCGCTACTAAGGTGCACTGGCCACTGAGCTGTGTGAGATGCTGATGTATGTATCATTTACTTATGATATCGGTTTGTGTTTATATATTTTTTCGAAAATTTTTGGGAACGATTATTTTTAATGACATAATAAATATCGAAGGTACTTTGTTCCTACCGAGTGCCCCAAGACATCTCATGTACTTTTTTATATAGCTGCTATATCCCAAACATAAATTGTTTGAAGAGGTCCAATATTTTAAATCTTATAAATACAATCAACTAACAACGATAAATCTTTCATGTTTTAAATTGCGGCAAATCCAATAATCTGTCATTAGTGACTGATTACAAAGATTTCTTTTCGAAAACTTAATTTATACTAGCTCTAAATTTTAATCTTTTCGGTCTAAATTTTCAACTCTTTAAAAATGATATGAAATTCGTTGTTGTTCATAATGGGTAATTAAACACCTTCGGTTTTCAAGCAACACCCCAAAATGTATGGGTATGATAAGTATGTTAGGTACCCTCATTATTAAAATTCATACAAATTTTATGACAAAGTTTTGTGTTTTTTATTATAAAATATAAATTAACTTTCATCATCAGACATAATAACCATTTTAAGTATTTATAATTTGATTTTATATAATAATTTGAAATATTTAAATGAACTTAAGAGGTATGGTGAACGTTAATAAACGTTAACATTTGGATATAATTATTACATGATCAGAGTTACATGATCAAAGAAAAACAGGAGTAAACGGAACGTCACACGACCACTTACCAAAAGATGGGACACAAAATTTCTTGTGTCTTAAGAGATAGTTTTTGTTAAAAAAATACTCAGTACTTAAATAATTTTCGAAAAAAAAAACTGGAGGTTCATACAATGTAATCCATTACAATTGACTTTACAGCCGAACATTATGATCGAAATTTGTTTTATTTCGAAGATTGCGTTAAATGTGACTGTCTTCTGCAAATAACTTAGATATTATTAGCTGGTATTCATGGAACACGAAACAATGTATTAATTATTTTAAGTACCCATTTCTGTAAAAAGGAGGAGTATTGTGGCACAACTGGTAGGAATTATGTTTCTTTCGTACATTATTCATGCAGCGCTTTTTTTTTTATTTACAAGATATTTTTCTGCAAATTTAAGAAATACCAATTACTTAATTTAATAAATAAGCCAATTACTTTTGTAAGTGAAATACTTTTTTAATTCTTTAAATAATTTGAATATTAGTTCAAAAAGACATACTTCTGATTTAGTAGCCAGCCCAATATATGTGTCCATTACCTAGATTTTTTTTGATCAGAAATTTTTTTATGACATTTATCATAAAACTCATTTTACTTACTTTAAATTATCTCCATTATCTTTAACTTCTGATAAGTCACTTTCACAACTCATTATTTTTAATGAAAAAACAATTTTGACAAAAAGTACAAACTGACAAATTATATAGAAATATTATTGCATATCCTCAAGGCAAGCTGAATCGCCTGAAAAAGTTTTAGTTTTCTGAAAAGTGACCTAGTATAGGTGAAAATGATCCGTTTTTGGTGTAATTACTCGTGTTACCCTATTTTTGGTCTTACCTCCCAACCAGCAAACAAATCAAAACAATAACGTGCAATATGGAACGAAGTTCCAATTGTCAATACAAAATCCGATTTAAGTAGTTCGTCAAAACGATATCTGAAATAATGTACATTATATTTATTGAAAATGCTCAAGGTCAAAAGCTAATACATTGCCGCCATTTTCAGTCAAACACTTTTTGTATCTTTGCACTTTGGTAGTATAAAAGCTACAGCTAATCGTAAACTTAAGATACGGTTAAATGCGTATAACCGAACCAAAAATTAAATTGTGTTGGCTTAACTCTCACTCTAATATTTACTAATTTTTTTATTTCGTCATAACATCAGCACATCCCAACCGTTTTCAATCAAGCTGACAGTCTTTTCCATACTTTCATACAGTATTTTCCGTAAAATTCTGTGATCTACATCTATTATGTTGAACATTTTCATGAATAGTTAGGAATTTTTCGATAGAAAATAACTTAACTTTCACCATACATATGTAAAAGCCACAGGTAAAATAAAAAAATAAAAAACATCGCTCATATTATTCATTTTTAAACGTAATAAATGTCGAAAACATATTTAAGCTAAACATGCAAATCGTAAAAGCCATACATACTTCGCATAAAACACATATGTATACGAATTTAAAATACCATATACAAATATTTTTCAGTCACCAAAAAAAAAAAAACAAAAAACAAAACAAAAAAACATAATCCAAAAGAATTTTTCCAGTAGGAAAAAACATCTCTAACAGTCAAAATCATTTAAAAACAATATACCTACCAATGATTTTTCTTCTATTTTTATTTCAGAAAATATTCACAATTTTGTATTTTGGTTTTTTACTGTATAAATCCATCTTATTATGTATATTTTTTAGTTTAAAAACCATTTTGTATATTTTTTATTCATAAGTTTTTTTTCTGTATTAAATATTACTACGCAGTAAATAATATTTTATGAGTAACTTCCATATACATATACCTACAGAAGAAAAGTAGATGAAAACATAATGCGACCATTAAAATTTGAGTGCATTTTAATTTCTATACATGTTGATCACGTATATTTGGAGAAATAGAAAGGCGATTTGTCAGATCTCTATATATTATAAATGCGAAAATAAGCATGTTTGCTTGTTTGTTTGTTTGTTACCCTTTCACGCTAAAACTAGCGAATGGTTTTTAATGAAACTGTACAGCACTATAGCGCATACTTCAGAATAACACATGAGATATTATTTATAAATATATATTAATAAAAAAAATTTTTGTAATTAATTTAATTTGACATTAGCATAAATTACAGATTTCTGTAAAAATATCCGTAGTAAAAATAGTCAATATAAAATATTTCACGGCCATCTTATCTGATATAGCTACTTAATGAATAATTACGACTATTATACATTTAAAAAAATAGAAACCCATACATAAATTTTACCTGTGTTAAACAATTCTTACCATTATTTAGAGTGTTATAGAAAGGGGATAAGCGAGAGCAATCTTTATCAATCTTTACTTTTAAACTCAGCGAAGCGGGTGGGTATCACTCTAGTTTGAAATATAATGGCTGATTGGAAACAACTAACCATGAAGCTTAAAATCACTGGCTTTGATAGCTATAAAACCATATTTAATTGAACGGCAAGCAGCCAGAGCAAAACAGCCAAAGTTATCCCCTTTTTCCTTTCTACTAGCTAAAGATGTCATTATCTTCTCGTTTTTTTATTTGTCAATATTTTTTCGTACCCTTAAAACAGATTCACAATCACTAATTTAAATTAAAGATATTCTAACGTGCTAGGTAGAGTAAAATACGTTAATTCCACATATTTCCACCCTAAAAATATGGTGGAAGTATTTTTTAACACCTGGAAAAATAACTGGTTGTCTTTAGTCTCAAGTTTTATGAGGAAATTTTTCTTTTCTTATATATTTCAGCTTATTCTTGTCGACAAAACACATAATATGTCCCAGGTCGTTTCATATAAAACACTCTGTAAAAGTAAGCAAAAATACATAACTGCTAACTGTATGATACACAGAAAGCAACGTCAAAGGCGCACACATTGAAAATGCCTATGAGCAAAAATGTGACTCCTCAAAAAAAAAAACATATTTACAACACAAAAAGGGAATATTTTGTGTTATCATACCTTGAACAACTACACATAGCACCATGCTACTACCCACCTATATATAGGAGGTAGTTACCTATTATATACCTTATACACCTTTATCATTTGAAATGTATTTGGAAAATTTTTATGTGCATATTTTTAATATTTTAAAACTATTTTCTGTTGTATGTTCTTGTGTTGTAGTTTATAGATTATACATATTTTTTTCTGTGAATTTCATCTTCAAGAAAAATGGGCTATTGATTTTGCACGGGCTCGACAACAAAATGAAAGCTGAAAGCTGCTTTTGATATTTGAGAAATTAGAGGACAAATTTTAGCGTATATAAGGTGGCCAAGAAAAGGGTGGAATACAATTTCTATCAAAATCATAGTCAATTGTACACTATAAATAATATTAAAAAATTATTTTGCTTACTCATAATACTCATTTGCAAATCATATTTTTATACTGTCTATCTTTTATTATTCGAAGGCACGCAGATATGACGAATGACTGCCAAAAACAACGATAAGTTTATTTTGACAGCCATAATTTTTTATGATGACTTTTTTTTAACGGCATAAAAAGTATTCATCAATATAGAATAGGATTTTGCTTAGTTTATGCAGTTTCTGTGTGACGAATTTTTTCTATGTGCCTTTTTTATTATGTACATAAAAAGCTTTTTATTATTGTACTATATGGATGGATATATTATATTGCATATACAACAACAGCTTAGTTCAACCGCCACTTTTGAATAATTTATTAAATCGATTGGCTGGTTTATGTTTCATAATGCTTTTTTTTTTTTTTTGAATGAAAGTTTACCTTTCATTTTGTAATTATTTTAGTTTTAAACAAGAGAAAGCTTTTTATTATATTTTATTGAATTAGAAATTAACAATTGACTTTAGTTAATTATATAGATAGTGTGTTTGATTGATATCTACCGACAAAGCGTGATATCCGGCAAACTATTACACAATTGATTTGTTTTGTGAAATTGATTAATTTTACAACGCACATAGTTAATTTTTGCATACAATTAATTTCAAAGTTTGAGGAAAGAAAATTTGTAGTTAACATTTTTGGGACTAAGAAGTCTGTTTAGCCTGACATTTTATTATCTTAAAGTTAGCTAAAGAGAAGCATAAAAGAGAACCTTGAAAAATCCTACTAGAAAAATAATTTTTTGAAAAGATTTGTCTTTAAGATCAGATTCGGTAGTAATGCAAAATTTACAGTTTCGGCGAAATCTAGTTTTGAAATTACTTGATTTTCTTGCTTCTGATAAAAAATATTTAACCTTATGTATGCTTCAAAATTTGAAACATTTTTCCAAGAATTTATTTATTTACTAGCTTTACAAAGGTTGTCAGACATATTGTTTGCAAAGAAATTAATTAATTTAGAAACATATTAACTATTGATCAGAAAAATGGAAAAAAATAACGAGAATGTGTCTATGTTTTAATTTTGTTTTATTGTTTTAACAAAACAATAAATATAATTAAACATTTTTTTTATATCTTTATTCGTTAAAGCACATGTGTTATTCTGATGTATGTATATTATTGTCAAGTTTCATTCAAATCAATTCAGTAGTTTTTGCGTGAAAGCATAACAAACAACCAAACATACCAACAAATAACCTTATTTTCACTTTTATAAAATATAGGGATTAAAATTCTAGAAAATTCTGCGAATTTTTACTGCCATCTCATTCTCTTCTCAGGCTTTACAAAATTTTTACTACCAACATGATAGCTTTAAATAAATGAATTTTGCTGTTTTGTTTATTAAAAAAAACATTTAATAGGCATGTTGACTAAATTTGTTTTTCTCTTTAGATGAAGAATTCTCACTGCACGCGCAGAAAAGTGTAATTGGTTTTTGAAAATATTTAGAAGTACGCAAAATATGAACGGTTAAAATTTCAATCTAAACAAAGAGAAAGATAGAAGTTTGTCATGTCATTGTCCGTTATCACATATGAAATACATATAAAACTGTATAAAAGGAGATGGACAACAAGTTTTGAATTCATATAACTTCTTCGTTTTTTAATCAATTTCAATTTCACTTTAAAATTTCATGGTATCAAGTCTAGTTTTACATATTTATGCGTAATATGACAAATTCTACATCAGGGAACTATACAGTATTGCATACAACTAATAAATGCAAAAAACCATTTTATCAATAATCACTCAAAAAAAAAATGATGAACTGTTATTAAAACTTTTGTTGATACCGTGCATGAAAATACAAGATTTTCAAAAAATTTTTGAAATATTACCTCTTGTTATAATGATAACACATATTTCAGTTACGCAAAATAAGAAAATAGTAAGTATTTTGCAAATGATTGAATCTAAACAAATGAACGTTCACGGAGGTAAAGTATTGAAAGCGTTTAAAATGATATTGAAACAAAATGGCATTATTGATAATAAGTAATAATTAAGATTAGCCTTGTAAATTTTGGTTTCTAAATATTATTTTATGTGTGTCAAATTAAGTATTAACCAAATAAATATTTTGGCATTATACCGGATGTAAAAATAAACTTGAGAATCATTGAAGGCGTTTCGTCTCTGCCTTAAAGTATCTTCATTGATGCACCAACCCCTATTGCATTATTTAACATTGAATAAGTGTTATTGCTTTCATAACGAATTGCTTTGAGGCAGTACATAAAAACACTTCACTATGAGCAGTTGTATAAAGAAAAAAAACGGCTCATTTCCACATAATTTTTACACACGAATTATCAGGTACATAGAGATACAATGTATGTACATACATATCGATATTTCTACCCACAGTTTGACCATTGACACTATTTTCCGGTAATTGACAAGATTAATCACTGAGAATTGACATTGATAATGTCTCGCTCGAGTATTGTATTTCATTTAATTTTTAGTGCTGACTGATATAAAAACATTTTAACACACATTTTGTATTTCATATGTTTAATGGCGTTGAAAGATATTTTTTATCCTCTTTTATTTACAATTTTGTTTCGTTTTTACAGATATTAAAGCATAAGCAATTTTTGCAGTAGACACATTAAGATTGTTGATAGTTATGTTTTATTAAATTCTTGATTTTGATATTTCAAGTTGAGTTTAAGACAAATTACATAAGTAATTTTGAATTATTTTAGCCCGAAGGCTAGGGCATAGATTCGTTCATAGTTTTTCAAATGTTCATTAGGCTGTTCTACGAACTATTTTAGGTATTTTAAGAAAATACCTCATTATACCTAACTAATTATTTATTCCTTAGTTAAAAATTTTTCTATTCACTCCAAAAATTGGCATCTTAATATTTCTGCTTTTTTAGGAAGCAAAAATAATACCGTTCAAATCAGTGACACATAATATTTGTTCTTCTATATTCGAGCATCTATATTTTTGAATGCATGCTTTAGTGACCACAATTTTAGTGCAGTCAAAATAAAATAGGAATTTTATCTTAATTTAGTCTTTATTTTGACTGATACTCGAGATTCAGATATGGACCCAAATCATAACAATTGTTGGAATTCTTTCACAATAATTCTTGAATACCTTGATAACACAGGTCTGCAAACAAAATTTTTTGTCAGTTGCATGAGATATTTTTACTAAATTATATGTTTTAGAATGCGCTGATTTCAGAAATGATCTTCCTTGTTACCGTCTCTCGATATCGCGGACATTCTGGTGAAACCGCCCCCTGTTTTTCACTACAAGCTCCCAGGTTCAGGAAAAAAGTCTATGTAGGAGTGCAAAAAATGGACCTTCATTCTTATCTTGCAGTCTTGAGATTCGTATGGTGCTAGTTGAACAATGGTTTTTTAGTCAGAACTTTCTTTTTCCCAAAACTTTCACACTGCATCCTTGAATAATACTACACAAGCTTATTTTTCCTTCTCATTCATACTTTCCACAAAGAGGTTGCCGGTTAAAAGACTTCTTATGTCGGGGCCAGTGAAGCTCCCTCTTTCAACTTTGCTTCTGACAGCTTCGGGAATTTTGTCCACAGACATTTAAAACAGTCTCCACCCTCTTGCAGGAGTTTTACAAATTCTTTCATCAACCCAAAATTGATATGGAGAGGTGGTAACAAAAGTTTTTCTGGCGGCACCAAAGTAGTATTGATAACATTTTTTCTCTCCAGGTTTTAAAGTTTCTCGGAGTGGCCAATCACTTTTAGTCCAACGCTGTTATCTGGCTCTACTATCCCATAAGCATAAGAAGCAAGAGTATTTAGTATAGCCTGCCTGCTGACCCAAAAGAATCGTCAGCTGCCTGCTGACCCAAAAGTCCCCACGAACCATCCATTAATGGTCCTGACATTTGATTCTTTCCAGGATAATGGCCAAGTTATTACAGTTAGTTTTCCTGTATATGCACAGAATACCCTATTGGAAGCGAAACTAATTTAGTTTCATTGTGTAATAATAATACTTTAAGACTAGTTTAATATAATATTACTATAAAATACTATATAATCCTACTTATGTGATAGAATGTTTTGAATATTTTTCCTGTTTTTGGGAGATCAAAATCTATAAGAAAATGTAAAAAAATCCTATGCAGTTTTTTAGTCGTAGACCTGTGTAATTTTTGTTCACCTTTATCAATTCGTTTTGACAATTTCAAGGTATTTACAAAATAAATCAATTCGCCTATTTCTAAGTGCTTTATCTGGCTCATTTTCTTAGCCTTTACAGCTTTGTATTAGTATAAATATTAAAAAAAGTTTCAAATAAGTTTTTAATCGTTCTATTTCTTCAAATTTTCGTTTGTAGAAATCGGAACGGTCGATAAAAATGTCGTCAAAACTAAGATATTTCCCCATTTTTGAGTTCAATTAAATACAAAAAAAAAAAACTTTATTTTTACTGAATCTGAAGTACACTTACACTTAACTATTTTGTCACAAAAAGAATCATAGAAATCAGTTGACGTGATATTGAGTTATTCGTCACATACTTAATGCAAATTTAGACTTATATGGTTTTCTTATGGATGCCATTGTCAGAACTGGACCAGAAATGGGACTACGCGGGAAGCACCAGCTTTCAAATAGAAAAAGAATAATCAAAATTGGTTCACCCAGTCGAAAGTTCTGAGGCAACAAAGATACAATCGAATTGAGAACCTCCTCCTTTTTTGTTTGAAGTCGGTTATAATTTGAACAACTCATTAACTAAAAAATAAATAATAAAGATTTGTATATATTTATTATTAATTTTTTATTTGTCAAATATTTATTTATTTTTTTTTTTTTTTTGTGTTTAGCTGCTAAGGCTATCAACACGAGTGTCTGAAGTATTCATTGTAAGTTGTACAGGGTGTAAATGGTTTGTTAAATTAAATTGTAAAGATTAAGGTCTTTCAGAACTTTAAAGAGTAGTTGTGTCGCATTCTCGTTATCTCTGAGTAAATGGTTTATATTTAGGTTTGTTTCACCATAGCACTTAAATTTATTTATTATTAATTTTTTAGTTAATGAGTTGGTCAATTTTTTGTATTCACTTGAACTCAAAAATGGGGAAAGATCCTATAGTTTAAACGACATTTGTATCGGCCGTTCCGATTTCTACAAACGAAAATTTTTGTCCACAATTTCCATTTATATTTACTTCGAGATAAAACGATTAAAAATTGATTTGAAAGTTTTTTCAATATTTATATCAATACAAAGCTGCAAACGCTTAGAAAATGGCGACTGGGCTAGCCCTTTTAAGCATTTAGTAAAAGGCGAATTCATTTAGTAATCACCTTAAATCATATAAAAATTATTGAATACTAATAAAAAACCGTTCATGAATTATTTTACCGCTTCATTACTGCAATCACATTAAGAAATAAGAATGCATTAAAGTAGTTACAATTTTTTTTAAATGAAGTATAATATTAGTCATAAAAATTTATAATTTATAGTTACCGTAATATTATAATTAAAGTTTTATAAAAAGAATGAACGAGGTAATATTATTGAAATTGTTGCACGTTTTTGCAATAATATTATTTGACATTATAATAAATGAAAACATTTTTAGTATTACAGGATGTTTTTAATAATAATATTTTAACGATTAATATCAACTGTGTTGACTAATTAATGAATGTATACTTTATTTGCATCTACCTAAGTGTGAAAGATTAACGGCTAGCAATTTTAATACAACGATTATGTAGAAACTAATTTTATTACGAAAGATTAACGATTATATGTGTAAAATTAATGTAAAGTGTGGAGGATATATTAATTTCAGAGTAAAGTTGGCAACTGAAACTAATTGGTATGTTTAATTTACCTAGTTTATAAATCGTTTGTTTTTAAGTATTACTATTGATTTTATGAAATCATTTCCTTTCGCTAGACTAAATTCTCTTAATGCAATCAAAAAAAAATTTAGATGCAAAATTTGTCTTAAATACTTAAGAAAGAAACTGGAGCAAATTTTTTTTAAGGCAGTTATTACGAATAATTTCATCATGGAGACGCAGTCAGGGGTTTCATTTTTATTAGCATCACATTCAAAATTAGTGAAAAAGCTGATGAACTTGATGGAGGATAATTATCCTGATTCAAAATTATAATGCCCCAATTTGTTTTTTGGTAATTAAAGGGTACAAAAATACAGTTTACTATTTATCAATTAGATTAACCTCTGTCATGAAAACTTTTAGTTAAAAAATATTAGAAACCGTCCAGACATTAACTTTAATCCGGTTTTAATAAATATTAATGATTTTTACGATTTTGTTTTTCGAGGCAATGTTTTGCTTCTCGAAAACTGTGCGGTGTTTTGCTTCTTGAAAAATGAGGTCTATGTGATGTCTGACCGAGGCATAGCTCAAATTTTCTTATATTACATGCAATTATCTTATTCTGATCCGTTGATAAACTCAAAGTATAACTTTGAAGCCTTTCCCAGTTTTAATCTTACCCACCCAAGGCGCACGCAGTTGATTCCAAAAAATAAAAAATAAATAAACCATTACAAATGCTATGTTTGATCGAAGTTCTTACAAAACATTTCTGTGTATCTGTATCGAAATTATTGTAACTACAAAATATACCAACTATTTAAACATTAAAACATTTTTTTTTAAATAATTTGAATTCTTTTGCTAAAGAAATAAAAGCTTCAAATAGCTGTTATGACTACCATAACCTTAAAATTTTTGTATAATAGTTTTTGAAGTACCTACATTTGAGGATCACTGGTTTAGTTTAGTATTTTAATCATTATCACCATTCATTATAAAACAAATAGCTGTGTTTATTTATTTATTAAATATTTTCACATAATTAATAATACTTTTGTTGAATCAACAATATAAAAATAAGATTATAGACATATTTATAAACGTAGCGTTAGAGTTATCACCTAAAAATAACCATACAAAGACCGAGTAATAAATGACATTGAATATGTGGTACTCCGAGAGTATATTAATTTATTTTTCTTTCTAGTTTTTCGAAGTTTATACGATTGAATATGTTTTGTTACTGTTATTGAAATTTTTAAGTACTTATTTATTGAAAAATCATTTAATCTTTTTGCTCCTAGTTCTACTCAGTTATGTATTATTTTTATATTTTATGAAACGTGCATCAATTCTATATTATATGGAAAATATTTTCAAATAAGTGCATACATGGGACTAATCAATGAATCCAAATATCAACCTTCAATCACGGAATAACTCTTATCAATGTTACTCACCGCATTTTTTACTCGTACGTGGAACGTAGCTCAAAGCGACATAGGAAACCAATAGAAAAGAGCATCATTGCCTGTTATAAATACCATTAATTTAATTTTCTCTACTATATTATTTATGTATTAAACATAAAAACCTTCGTCTTGAATCACTCTATTAGAAACCGCATCAAAATCCGTTGCGTAGTTTTAAAGATCTAAGCATACAGAGGGACATAAGAACATTCAGCGGGAATGTTTATGTTTTATACTATGTACTATATGTATTGATTACTTTCTTACAGAATATCTATCAAGTAGACAAAAAAAAGTCGGCTCATTACCTTTTTTATACTCAAGAGGATTAAGAGCACGTCCCTATTCATAGTGTTTATTTATAAATATAATTGCATACACATAAATACTCAATATTTAATTATGGCGATATCTTATTCTAAGAATAAATTATTAATCGCACCTTTGTGGTGCAACGATAAATATTGTTGCAAATCAAAGTATTGTATTATACACATAATATATGAGACATTTTATGAATTTGTATTTGTTATTTTTAACTTTGTTTACATAAAAATTTCTACTGGGTGGTAATAAATGTAGATTATTTCTTTTAATTATTGTCATATTTATAATCTATATACGAATTGACGGCTTAATTAAAGACTTTAATTAATAATTTTAAAAAATACAAAACCCAACTGCGTTAAATAGAATCTAAAAAGAAAGAAACAAGTTCAGTAGTTACATAGCGACTTTATCAGTCGGGGCCCATTACTGGGAAGATTTGCCAATCTAGATTTTAATGGACCTTGGCTGATAAAGTCGTTATGTAAACTACTGGATTTATTACGTTTTTTTCAGATTTTATTGAACGCAGTCGGGTTTTTATATTTTTAATTATTCATTTTATTTTAGGCTTTTTAATATCCCAGCACTAAAAAGGCCTCTTATTATACAATATGAAAACTGTTAAACCAATTTATTATTCATATAATATATAAGTATGTAATCCCCTATTAATTTTCATTATTTTGATACCCTACTCGATAGGTTTTGCTAATTTTTGTTTATAAAGGTATTACTATTTCGCTCCTAAAATTCGCCATTTTATTTTGTTTTTTCAAACAAGTATTTTTGAACACTTGAGTTTTTGAGGCAAATATTATGCTACCTTAAATGTGACAATCCATTGAGCCGTATGGAGGATAAGAAGTAATAAAGAAATTTACAAATATTCATACATACCACTCCTTGACAGTCGGATAAAAAGACATCGTATCATAATCTTCAAATAAAGTATTATTAGATTTTTTTTCATTAAAGATTTAAAAATATTTTTAAATCTTTTTTGATAATCAAATTTTGATGGTTTGAGTAAACCCATCATCGTCTAAATGCTAATTAGTAGTTCTAATTATCAATGCTATCAATATACTCCTATTTGAGACACCAGGTTATCAGATAGTGTGGGACTCGCTGATGTATACTCAATATATTTTTGCGAGATTTGCTTGTGGTGGAGCGTTTTATATTGTCTACATCCTTGCCTGATTTACGTGCTTTCGTAAGTTTATTTGTGCTGTCTAGGACCTTGAGGGAAGTCTAATATCGTCGAGAAATAGCTCTTTTTTTGGTCCTTTTGAAATGGGAGCAATCATTTCTTGTAAGGTAACTCCGGATGGAAAAGTAGTCAATTACCAGTAGGTAAACTTTTTTTCAATTTTATGAATTCCTCGGTAATTTTGTTGATAATGGAAATTATCTAGTCGAGAAAGATACAACAAATCAAATTTCATTTTTAGTTGAAAATCAGAGTAGAAAAATTTATATGAATTTAGAAACCTGTATGTCACTTCATATAATATAAAACAAAGTCGCGTCCTGCTGTCTGTCCCTATGTATGCTTAGATCTTTAAACTACGCAACGAATTTAATAAATAAACACATTTTTGTATATAAAGAAATTCTGTAGTTTATTTAGTGTCAGCATTGCACCCGTGCAAGCCCGGGGCGGGTTGCTAGTATTGTATAAAACAATTGGGATGATAAGAAAGTACAATAGCTAATCTCAATTTTATTTCTTGGAGTGTTTTTGATTGGACAATATGCAAATGCTCGACTAATCTCTTGCATTAGATGTTTGTATAATATTATTTGAAAGCGTTGATAATTACTTTTTTGCACGATTACGCTTAATTTTTGAATTTGGCAAAATAAATAAGTTTCTTTGCTCTATCATTTGTGTTTTTGGTAAAAATAATTACTCATAATGTAAAATAATTGCTCATAATGAAAATTAAAGTGTCTAATACAAATTTCATGAAAACAAATTTTTTCATCTCCTATATTTCGATTTAAAAACGTGGACAAGAAATAATAAGGATAGGGGTACAAAAGCAATTTTATTTTTACTTTATTCATTTATTATTTCATCAAAAATATGAACATATAATGTCTCATTGAAATTTCAGAAACGTATTATAAACAAACGATGATGATAAAAATATGGTTCTTGTATACTAAAATTTCTCAATGAACGGAACAGAATATATAAAGTTCATTTTACAAAGTACATTTTGTGTAAATCGACTAAATGATAGTGAAGTATACACTATAGAAGTACATGATATTTATACCACTATACAAGAAACTTAAGTAATATACCAGAAATATTCATAATATATTATACAACGTATGTACAGGATGCTTCGTAATGATCATAATAATTTCAAACGATTCAGGTTCTACCTTCCTTTAAAATTTGGTTCATAACTACTAAAAAGTAGACGAATTATATTGGGAAAGTCATTTTACAATGCGACAATCGGTTCCTCAAATTACAACTACGAAAACACGCGTGAAACGGATTTCAGCTTGGGCTTTTAATAAATTTATGAATATAATAGAAATATATTAGATATGATTCTTTTTTCAAGTGTAAACACGTCGATTTAAATATCGAAGAGAAGTTAAAAAATAGCCCCTTCTACATTGTTATACCTCATTTGAAAGAACTTAAAATTCTCTATTCAACTATAATAAAAAAATGAAATCGATTGATTGTTTCATAAGATAGACTGCACAGAAGATCGAAATCACACCTTCTATCTTCTGTGTAGTTTATCTTAAGAGCCAATCGATTGATTTCATTTTTTTACCATGGTTTACCAAGAGAAAATAGTATGTCCTTTCAAATGAAGTATCACAAGGAAGTGTGTGCTCTTTGAAATTTCAAAATCGGGAAAGGTTAAGGTGAAGGGATAAAACCTAGAATTTTCTAGGTACCAATTTGAACTTCCCTGGCTATATCTAAATCGACGTGTTTTCACTCAAAACAATAATCACATCAGGTCAAGAGTGATTAAGGGTGGATACCTTCCGTCTTTTTTGCAGTCTATCTTAAGAATCAATAGTACGATTACCATTTTTTTTGTCATGGTTGCATAAATAATTTTATGCCCTTTCAAATGAGGTTTCACAAAGTCTAAGATACCATTCGAAATTTCAAAGTTGGGGTGAAACCTAAATTTCTCTAGGTACCATTTTTGAACTTCTTCCACGATACCTAAATCGACGTGTTTTCACACAAAATAATAATCACATCAGATAAAGTGTTATAAAGGATGGATACTTTTGAAATGAACGCACTGTATAATCATACAACTATTTGAAAACCAAAATCTTGCCGTGAAGTTAGTTCTTTTCATATGAAACTTCCGTCATACTTACCTCGAATTGAATAACATCCGATTTTCATAGTTTAAGATTATATTTAGATATTAAAGCCGAATTAATTTGCGATCTAAAACAGCAATTTCGTAACGGATTTTTAGCTTAGTAAATACCAAACAAGATGGTCAAGAATAATTACAATGAAATACCTATAGAGTTTATTTTGTTATAAGTTCCGTTGAGATAAAACCAAGCTTTAATGTACCTAATATCACAGGTGTACACCATCTTCAAAGATGTTACTTGGAGAATATTATTGCAGAGGGTTCCTGAATTTTTTCGTTTTAAATCACCCTATAAATAATACCCACATGTTACCTGCCTTTACATGTATGTTATAAACATGTATATATATGTAAGCTAAAATATATGTTACACGTCTAGACAGACGAGTGACGAGGATGACTGAGAATGAGAATAGGATTGAGGTGTATATATGTATATAGAAGCGACCTAAACCGACCGAGCAGGGACCGACGGTATATATTTTCTACATCATCAAACACCGTGTACCGGTCTAGGTATCGTATCGTCAGTTTTCTAATATTCGTTATGGTATGATTATCCTTTCTGTATATACATATTTTTATATTCAAGCAGTTCCTTGTGTCATCGAACATTCAGTCGAAGGAAATTAAACATTAAATCTAAAAAAATTTTCTTCTATTTTACGGTAGATTTTTTATTTTAAATTCGATAATTTTTCTCAATTTTAAAATTGGAACAAAATTTGGAGCGATGTAAATAAAAGTCCATGCATTGTACAGAAAAAAGTTTCTAATTAAAGTTACAAAAATCAAACTGAAAATATAATTATTTACAAAAAAGAGTTTTCTAAAAATAATTTTTCCAAAACGGCAGCCGAACCTCACACTCCACGCTTCATCAACTTGGGTTAACATTCATATTTATAAAAGTTAAGTTTGAAAAGCCCCCATATGTGACAATAAAAATTTAGTTTTATCATTCAAAAAGTTCTTACCTACCCTAATTTTGGCTAAAAAAATATATAAGATGTCAAAGATTTTTTTAATTAGTTATGTGGAACAAGTAACAAAGATAATTTCTTCAAGTATTGTTCAATTCTATCTTGTCAAAGCGAGTGCTCAATTCTACCTCATATGTTAACAATTTTTATACTAGTCTTAATGACCACACCTTTAGTCTGATCAATATAATTTTGGAATTGAGTTCCTTATCGCGTGTTTGCGAATGGGAGCTAGACATACCGACCGGCCAACCGATATTTTTTTTAAGTTTATTATCTTAAAGTCTTCCGGTTAATCTTCCGCTGCTGGGGTCTCATACAGAATTTCATGAGATTGAATCCTATATATATATATATATATATATATATATATATAATGGATCTATATATCAATGAAAAACCCATATATATCAACGGAAACATATAATAACCTCTGATGACAGTTCACAGATGGCCTTTGAAATAAAATTTAATAAACTTATAGTAATAATTAATATTAAAATTTCTATTTTCATAACTTTATAAACAAAAACTTGAAGACAAAATTATTATACACAATTCTGTTGCCATTCCTTCATTGTACCTGCTATTCAATAATTCACAGTTTATAAGGAAAAGGGCATAGTACCTACCGGGTGTCCAACGACCCCTCTCATTCTTTTTTTGATATTTTAACTGCTTTTAGTATTGGAATCCAAGGAGAGGGTACCACATTTTAAATTTCTTAGTGATAAAACGGTTCCATGAAAACGATACATATAATAAAATAGAACTCACTTGAATTCAGAAGAAAAAGTAATTTCACGAAAAGGAAGCAGGAAATTTTATATTAGTTTACACATAATTTAAATTTGAGCTAAAAAAATTCTTGGAAGCTTCTTCAAGACATGAAAACGGAAAATAGAATAAATCCACGCATTCCCAGAAGCTAATAGTTTTATGTTATGTTATTTTTATAAATCATGATAGGTATTAGTGATGTGTCAGATGCGATTACAGATACGGATTTTTACTTAGAGCTTCTAAGCTAAGCAGAGACAGAAATAAAGTTAACAGATAATAGTATATTGTATAAAAATTGTCATAAATTGTTCAATATACAAGCAAACGAACTTACAAATGAATAGTTACTCAAGTCGGTTATTGGCAAACATTACACGAGATATAAACACTATTTCATTTTGCGATTTTCATTCTACACGATTTTCCGTATGATGAACTTCTAATTACCCACTGGTGCACCAAATTTACTGATCAACTAATAGTTAAAGTATATTTAACTCACTAGTAGGTAATTTGTAATTTTTCGTACGAAAACAAGTATTGAAAGAGAGTAAAACTGATTCTGCATGAGTAAAGATATATATTGTAAAAATTTTTACTGCAAATACGAATGTCCGCCACATCACTAGCTTGTATATAAAAAGAAACATAAAGCACTTTTTAAAAATAAGAACCGTTCTTTTTATCAGTTATTGATAAAAGTATTCATTCATTCTGCATTTAGTGATAAATACAAAACCTTATTATTATTAAACAAATGAATTATTGTTATTGCATTGCAAATAAATAAATAGATATAAAATAAAATAAAATGACTATTGTATGATATAACTGTTTATCTAAGTATGGCGTAGACCAGACCTCTGTCACTTAGTAAATATAATTTAAATGAACTATACTTTTTATAACTTCTATTTATTCAATGATTAAATAGGTGGGTTGTAATCGATTACTTGGGGAATAGCCGTTTTTACTGTACTATGTATATGTATGAAATATCTCAAGGTATACTAAGTTTAGTCCCAAAGTTAAGTCTAAGTTTTGGTATAAGAGGTCCTTAAAAAGTTCATTTTCAGTTGTCCGCCTGTCCGTATGCGATAACGACAACTCAAGAACAAAGAAAGATATCAAGCCGAAATTTGTATGCCATGCCTAGGACTAAAAAGTGAGGTCGAATTCGTAAATGAGCAAAATAAGTTAATTGGGTCTTGTATCGGTAGGACACATCTAGTAAACCATTAGAGATAGAACAAAAGTTTAAATATAACAAAATAAACAACTTTTGTATGAATTATTTTTTCGTAAACATCACTGTTTACCCGTTTATTAAACGCTATTTTCGATGGTTTTTTTTTTTTATAAATTTTTAAAATTTCATGAAATAACCAAATAGAATAAATTTTCTTCGTAAATATTATCTAAAATATTCAGTTGTTTTAATTATATTAACTTCCTAAATCCTATCCACAATTATCATAAAGAAAGTAAAAATGACTGACATTGTAGTATTTAAACAATTAGCAATTAAAAAGGTCAATGAAGTTAAGCATTACATAATTAATTTGCATGTAGTAAGTTAAAAAACATCAAAAGAAAAATGTCTCGTGTCATATTTCGATAAACATCAGACATGCACAGTTTTTAATTCTAATGATGTGAGAAAAACGACGGGGTGCATCATATTTGAAAAGCCCTCGTTAAGTAACATGTTAGGCTTCTATACTAAAGAGACTCAGTTTGCCTAATTTAGGGATTATTCTGGTTAGAAAATTGATCGTAGAAAACAATTTTTCACGAATTGTATCATGATCGGACTTATAGTTTAATACTCTTGTACACTTTTCTTGCAATCTTTGTGTGTGTGTATAGAAAATATATCATTAAGAAATATTGGTATTATTTAGCCATAAGACTTCTAAATGTGAATTTGGTCTTACTGATCGGGACAAAAGACTTTCTCATTGATAGGCAGCTTTTAACACTACAAACGTTTGCAAAACAAATAGAACAATACTAATTAAAAAGAACGATAAGTGTTTCGGGAAACCTGGTAAGAAATATGTTTTTTTCGCACAAATAACTGTATTATTATATAAATAGTTTTGTGGTACGCTATCTTGCAGGTTAAGTATTGTGTAAAGGTAACTTTAGGTTTGATTTGTTTTTTTCATTTTTTCTTGCACGATAATTTTTGCATATTTGTGCATTGGTAATCCTGAATTTAATGTAATAATAATTTAAGAAGTCAAATTCTGGTTTTATTCGTTTAAAGAATTAAATATCACATAGTTGCTTATACTTTCTTAATTAATTGTAATATTTGTTAAAGACATACTTCTGATTATTAAAACAGACTTCTGATTTAGTAGTCATTCCAATATGTGGGTACATTAACCATAATTTAATTGATCAGGATATTTAATATGGCATAACATAAAAATTTCCTTGCACTTACTTCATATTATCTCTGTTATGTTTAACTTCTGATAACTCACAACTCAATTTTTTGAATGAAAAAGCATAAATTTTGGACAAAAATAGAAATTGACAGATTTTTAAATGTTTTTGCATATTCTCAAAATTTATGGCAAGGTGAATCGATTAAAAAACTTTTGGTTTCTTTGGTAAATTCAACATGTATTTTGGAGTCTGTTACAGTTTTTGTGGTTTAACCTCCCAACCAGCAAACAAATCATAACGTGCGATAAGGAACATAATTCCAAAAGTGGTAGAAAATTAACTTAAACTTGCTTTGATATAGGAGGGCTCTATAAAAAAGATATCCAAAATGAATAAACATTGAGGGTGAATAAATAAGTTTTTATTGACACTACTAAAGATATGTAGTTTATTATACGACGTGTGATGTCTTAAATAAAATAACATACAAACTCACATGACATTTATTAATGACGCTATCAAGGTCAAAATTAATATTTTGAAATTCAAAAGGTTAACTTTTTGATAGAAAGATATTTGCATGTGATATTTATAAATTTTTGTACCCTAACTTTCGTTTTTCTATTTTTAAATTTTATATATTACCTGTTATACAACAACTAGGTATTACATTCATACAAATTCAATCATAGATAACCAATTTCAAATCACTACCACCCGTATCATGTGTGCACCTTTAATATATCACATAGCTCGACTTCTCCACCCTTCCATTCTTTCTACTCATGTTCCCCACTACATTCGCTTACTTATTCGTATATAGTTCGTTTAACATTCTATATAACTAGCTCTAGCTAGCCACAACGTAGGTATATGTGTGTTTGGAATACATTGATTAGATATAAAAGTATATACATATTTATAATATACACGCAATGAGTTTTAATAACGTGTGTATGTGAGTACGACGCAACACACACAAGAGGGTGAAAACCTATCTGAAAACACACAACAAACATTGGAAAAAAAATTGTATTTATAAAATATTTACGTTTTCATTCCATTTACAAAGAAATTTTATTGGTTTTGCAAAAAAAATATATTTGTTTATCTAAAATAATGTCGGCCAAATGTTCATCACAAAATTTTCTCATTACTTTTTTCAACCTAAATGTTTCAATTGTATTTTTTACGATGGTAATAAAAAATTGATCAAGAAGAAAAAGTCCAAGTCAGTTATATTTCAAAGAACTCCTTTTTTACGGATTTTACAGTAGGCCAAAAATGTTTGTTGTGCCGCTCTTTGATATATTATCAAGTTAACCAATCAATTCTAATTTGCATACCAATCGTTTGAAAGTGCTCTAATTCGAATTGATTTGTTCATTCGTGATGACTAATAATTTCTCATTGAAAAATGATATTTCATTGACAATAGCCTGGTAGTCACATGTGAAACTTGTAAGAAAATAAAATTATTTTAGTAAGCAACCAGCAAGTTACGTGGAAATACATTTTATAGGCATGTAAATTTTATCAAAGATAATAACTATGATTTTTCGAAATAAATTTCCAAGTTTGCCCAAATTCCCTTAATCAATTTCGTTTTATATAAATACGTATTTCGGCTACCAAGTATTCATCGTCAGTATAAATCAGCTATAAGTAATTCGTGCTGATAAAAATTAATTTTATGATGTGGGTGGAGTCGGTTATTTCGTTATTATTCAAGCGAAGACAGTATGATCAATTTACCCCCTCATTAACTTTTTTGTTCACAGTGCCGCCGCTTGGATTCGATCCCGCAAACTATTAGCCAGTAGTCAAAGCAAGTTAAGAGGCCTTTCCAAGCGCGGCTACTAGCCAGTTTATATATATTTGGCAACGAATGACTTACGTTATTTTAACTGATTTATACTGATGGTGACTAATTGTTAGTCGAAATACATAATTATATGATTCCAAATGCATCTGGGAAATTGTAGTAAAAATCTAAATTTATTTCGAAAAATCCTCAGTTCTCTCGAGTTCTCAGTTAATACTTATATTTATGACGTAATTCGAATCATAAAACTTTATCTTTTCCATTAGTACATTATTTTTTTGATATCAATACACTAAATAAATTTCCGAATTTCTATAACGATAATAAACATTCATTTTATTGCAAATGGAAGGATTTCAATACGTTACTGTATCGCTGTATAAATAAAGCATAATAATAAATGTATGCATTATTTATGAATATAAATAAGTTGTTTTACTGTTTTTCAGTTACTAAGGTATAAATCTATTTACTTGTGACAGTAATTAACTGATTTATATTACGTTAAATAAAAACTAACAACAGTTTGTTGTTGAGAAGTCAGTCGGTTCAATTTCAAACGCATTCTAATTATATTACTATTATAACTTTACTGACTTAAGCTTATTAAATTTACTGCAATATGGTGAATTTCTTTTTTATTTATATAAGAAAATAATATTTGCCGACTGGATTATGAATTATGATTCAAATTTTATGGCTGTAAAACACAACCAAGCAAATTTCCTTATCTTGTTGCTGGTCATAATATAAGAATGGATATAACAGCTTGAAATGTTTCGAATATGTGAACCATTTTGATTGAGGTTTGATTTGAGAAAGTAATAAATTTAATGAGAGACAATTTTTAGAAAATTTGATTTCACATGCAACATGATATTTGAAAGCTATAAATGTGACTTATTATCAAGAGTCATATCATATAATTAGGCAAAATTTTTTTGCGAGGAATTAATATTATTTTGATCTATCCATGGAATGAGTTTGGCTTCAACTTTTATGAAATTCTTAAATATGGTAATTATGAAACCCGAACCTTTTCGCATATTTTAAAGTTCACATTGAATGCTTACTCAATCAATCAAAATGATTCATTTTCGATTTAATTAAAGTTGTTTTACAATTGCCGAATTTCTATTTAAGATGTGTTTTCTCTTATTCAAAAATACAAAATTTATGCAAAAAATATAATATTTGTCTGAAAATAATTTATCACTTAGATACAGAAGGTAAAAGTTTAAGTTTACTAAGTTTATATGTTAATCAAGTGCGAAATCAATCGTATTGAGCGATCTTTGGTAGAGAAGAAAGTAAAAATTAGTTTGGTGACGTCATCAGCACCTCGGAAGTGACAATATTGATCTACGGCAGCTAAGCAGGTTGGCACTGCCAGTACTTGAGAAGGAGACCGTTTGCGAACACTGTGTGCTGTTGCCTTTTTATTATTCATCATAGTTTTTATACACTTTGGATAAGTGTTTATGATTTCAATTTACAAATAGTGAAATTATTCATACAATAATTCATTAAAATAATCAAAAAACACAGATATTTCAGAGGTTTAACTTCTGACGGCTTTTAAATATAGAGAAACTATATTTAAAATAATTTCGTGCAATTTTGAACATGAATTTAACAAAAGTGGACATAACAGCCATTTTTCGCATTTGAAAAAACAATTAAACTACAATAAAAGTCCTTTATATTATATTTTTAGGGCTTAACCTTCGCCATGCAAGGCCAAACTGGCGTAAATACTGGATTCTCGTCTTCAATAATAATATAAATTTCATTAAATTTAAGGTTCGTGACTATGAAAGGTATGTTTTGTAGGTAACCATGCTGCAGTCGTTAAGAAAAGACTTATATATAATATTGAATATTTATGGTTAATTTGTAAAATATTATGGAACTCAATTTATAAAGAAGATACCGCGGTAATATTTATAAGCATTTTGCATTAAATGTTGAATGTGAAAATAATCGATATTACACGACGAACATTACTTTCAACCACACTTTGATAAAATTTTATATCTAAAACAAATTTCTACACAATAAAGCTTTATACGTACTTAAGTAATAGACAGGGTTATTACAAAGCTTTTGTATTATTATAGTTTCAAAAGAATATTGCCATACCGTTGGCCATAAAAGGCAGTGATCATATCCAAAAGTTTTAGTTTATCAAGTTTCTTCCTAATTCTATAGGTGATGCAGTGCAAGGCGCACGTATACCTCCACTGTAAGAAATTTTTTGTGGATATCATTATTCCAGTATTCATGTGAACGCCATACTCTGTACTCTATTGAGAGAATAGTCACACTATCAATAGTTATGGCGAAAGTCAATGCAACGGGACTATCAAGCCCATACTGTTTGGTGATTCCCACAATACTTCTGGTGGATATCCCTATTCAATATTGGAATATTACTTATGCTAACATAGATAATAGAACATCTGTCTTTATACCATACCAGCATTGTAGTAAACGCCATGCGTTTCTTACTGTAAATATATATAACGCTAATTTTTATTTTTAATTTTTCTTTTTTAAAGATTACTGTGTGGCATTTTATTTAATATCTTAGCATGTACGCTGTGCTTATTAAAAATCGAGCTAGACCCTTTAGATTTTGAGATTTTATTCTTTGAATTTAATTCCAAACGAGGCTTTCCTACTTTTTATTCCTATTTATAGGAAAGCGGGTTTGCTTCCCGAAAAAAAATAGTTAAATTAATAGTTGTGACGGGTTGATAAAGTGCATGGTATATGAAACAGCCTCTCAAAATAATAGAGGAGCTGAAATAATCAGCGTAAAAGGTGGTAGAATACAATAGGGTATCTATAAGCCTCTGGTCTCCCAGTAACAGCGTGGTGCTATCACACCTGGCCCTACCGATCTACCTACTCTTTTGATTTTATGGTATCTTCTATTAGTTTTTTACAAAACTACAAATATTGATAACCATTAAAATTTTGTTGGATCACGATAGAAAACGTGGTGAATTATTTGAAATAACCCTGTAAATAGATAGAGTAAAACCAATTTTAAGTTAAAATAACGTATTTCGTTTCATCATCATAGAAACAGTCAAGGGATTTACAAATATTCTACTAAAAACGAAACAACGGTATAATATGCTGATAATAAAAGCTATACTACGTATACCATACATAATATAACCTCACTTATTCAACGAATGTTATTTACAAACAGTTTGAGAAATGTTTACATATAAAATTGTTTGTAAAAATTGTTTACTCTAGGGCCTAGGTCAAGGTCTTCTTTTACCACTGCCATATAATCATTATCATTGTTAATAGAATCAATGTCGTTTTAGATGGTATAAACGTAAAATAATAAAAAAAAGAATTCTCTTTAAAGTAGGAAGTCTGAATTTAAATGCAAATAGCTCCCGCTGAGGTTGAGGTTGCTTCTCTGTAGAAAATCAAATTGATTAAGGTTCAAAATAAAAAATACGGTTATTGAATAAGGTTCAATATAAAAGTTAAAACACGGCATTGTGAAAGGAAGTTCAGCATTATGAAACGGATTGATTGGATGGCGTTAAGGGTAAACGTGTGCAAAGCAAAGGCTATTGATCATAAAAAGAGAACCAATTGTGCTGTTTCATATAGTAAAAATAAAAAATAAAAACAAATATTTTCTTTAATTTTGTAAAAAAAAGGCAATATATTATAAAATTGTAACTTGACTGTAAGTGAAAACTGAAAATTTAACCTTTTCTAATAAATTTTTATTTCTCGTACTGCAATAAAAATGGCAAGAATGTCCTACAAGTTATGCCTCGAAATATATATTAAGATAAAACTATCCCTTACAACATAGGGAAGATTTTGTACGCAAGCCTAATAACTGGAGTTATATCAAAAAATAGGATGATACCAACGAAGAGAAGGTGACCACGGCAGACATATAGCGTCAGTGTCGAGGATTTGAAGTAATGTTCCTCTATAAGAGTAAATACTTGTAGATACCATAAAGAAAGCATCAAATTTGCAACTAATTATAAACACTTCAAAAGGGGGCAAATCAGGTCTCCTACATTGTATCTTTACCGCTGCAATACATTCATAATTACCTTTAAAAGAAATGCAAGTGGCAATGACTAATTTCATAGCCTAATCGAACTTATTTAGTAAACAAGTGAAAACAAACAATTGACTGAGTTAATTGTTGAAATTTGAAATACCATGCATAGTCAGTGTTGATTTCTTTTTCACATAACACATACATACATGTGACACATACATAACTGATATTCAAGTATAGTCTATACTACAAAATTTCCGCCTAATTATCGCCCTCACAGGTAAACAGTGATGTTTACGAAAAAATGTTTCAAAAAAAAGTTGTTTATTTTTTGATAAGGAACAATTTTTACATTTAAACTTTTGTTATATCTCTAACGGTTTACAAAATGGGTCCTACGAATCCAAGACCCAAATGACCTATGATGCTCATTTACAAACTCGACTTCACTTTTTACGTACTGAATACGCTGTAAAAATTTCAGCTAGATATCTTTTTTCGTTTTTGAGTTATCGTGCCCACAGACGGACGGACGGACGGACCACCGGAAATGGACTAATTAGGTGATTCTTTGAACACCTGTAGCAAAATTTTGTGCGTAGCATCAATATTTTTAAGCGTTACAAACTTGGGACTAAACTTAGTATACCTTGCTTATTACATATATGCATGGTATAATTAGTAAATGTTTTGTAGAGTTTTGAAAAAGGTAACATTTTAGTCAACAGGGTGGGCTACTGTCTTCAAATTGCGAAAACTGCCACAGTGAATAATACTTGGCAATAATTATACCAAATTTAGTTCAACTTTAGACTATAAATCCTATTTATAAATCAGCAATTATTGAAATAGAAACTAATTTCACCTTCCAAGTTGTAAAGAATCTCTGTAGATTATTGCTGTTACCTACATAATGCTTAGCACAAGCAATAATAGTTTATGTTATAATATTGAACGGTTATTATTTTATTACAATGAAAAGTTAGAGAATATTCTCTCTTTGCTGTAAGAATATTATAAGGTCTCTCTTCTGCTTCTTCCGTGTATGTGCTATATGTGTTATGTAACTATGCGCTATGTGTTTGTGTCGTTATTATTGCTGTGATGACGATTATTATTATGATTATTATTATATTAGAAGATATTTACATATTAGATTATCGTTTATACATATTATAGATATCTAAAATCTTCATACTAATATTACTAAAATTATTGTCTATTTTCTAAAACTTAGTTATTCTATTAAAATTACATACCTATTTAGTTTGGGTTTTTGTACATTAATAATTTTCATGCTATGTTAGTAAAACTAGGTTATATACAATCAGACAATACAACTTTTAGTAGTAGTTCATTGTGTTATGCTTATTCCGAATGTATCAATTGATTTAACAATTGTTATTTTCATCAAAATAAGTGGTTTTAGATTTTTCGCTCAATGACGTAATGCAACTGCATTCCTACTTAATAATCAGTTTTATAAGCACGAAAGAAATATCGCTGAGCAAAAAATATGTTGCTGAACCGTCTAGAATTATTCAAAGATTAAATTATAAATAAAAAGTTTTGGTTTATCAAATTTTCACAGGTGTATTAATTAACGAGGTTAAATATTACTAATAATATTTTTTTTTAAATAATTATATCCATACTAACAAGCGTACAAACCAAGCAAGAATACAAAACCGAAACAATAATTAACCGAATTAATAACCGAAATTTTAATAAAATAAAATAAATAATACTCCCTTGTTTGTTTGTGGCGCTTTCACGCAAAAACCACGGAATGGATTTGAATGAAACTTAACAATAATATAGCTCATCAAAAAAAAGAATTATATAATAATTATATTTATTGTTTTGACATTTCATAAGACAGGGTGAAGGGGATACAATTTATGGACATCTTTTCAACCAACGAAGAAGTGTACTTTTGACTATTGCATATTCATTGGAAAGAAATAGTTTAAAAGAAAGAATCAGTTTTACATGATAAATACAAACAAATTGTTGGTGTAAGGAACGATTATTTTTAATCCTATTTTCTCTTTTTTAAGCAATACTTAATATGTTTCTAAACAAATTATTTTTTTTTTGTAAGAAGTATGTCCTTGGTTGAACAGATGTCCATAGTTATTTAAGGTCCATGTGCACAGTTATTTAAGGACAAAAAACGCGGGTGAAGTCGCGGCTAAAAGCTAGTTTTAAGTAAAATTTTTGAGATATATGTTCATTTTTTGTAAGCCTCCCAAATCTGTTTTTTTTTTTTTTTTTTTTTTTTTTTTTTTTATAACAGTACCTAGTTTTTTAACGGATTTTCTTGCTGATATTTGTGTTCTAGAATCACTTGTCTGAATCATATTTCGTACGCATTTATAAATTTTAGTTTTATCAGCACCTCGAATTCACTCCATTTTGAAAAAAGCTATAATGCATGAATTTTAATCTTGCATTCTGTGACAAGCAATTTAAACACAGGTATTTTATGCTTATAAAACTTCAACTACAATACAAATCGAACAGTATTATACAAATTAATATCGTATACGTGATCATAATATCTTACTTATTATATTTTCGTTAGTAACCTTTTGTATACATCACATCTCAGATAATCATAAAGACTTAACTCACTTGAATGTCTTAAGAAGAACGTAGTGAATACCAACTTAAACAAAGACAATAATCAACCTTGTGTATAAAAAAATATAATAACTAGGTATTTTGTAACCCTAATATAATAAGTTAATGGATAGTGGACAGCTGAAGTAACTTAATATTACAAGTTTTTATTTTTATTCTAAGGGAGAGCGAAGAACCTGGGATCAAAATTTACATATATGCGTTTTTTACGGAAATTTTCTTCTCTTATATCACTAATGTTCTTATCCATTATGTATTGCTGTATTGCTTTTTATACCATGTATATGAAATATACCAAGGTAAACTAAGTTTAGTCCCAAGTTTGTAACGCTTAAAAATATTGATACTATGAAAAAAATTTTGGTATATGTGTTCAAAAAATCACCTAATTAGTCCATTTTCGGTTGTCTGTCTGTTATCTGTCCTCTGTCCGTCTGTCATTACGATTACTAAAAAACGAAACGAGATTTAAGCTGAAATTTTTATAGCGTGCTTAGGACGTAAAAAGTGAGGTCGAATTCGTCAATGAGCAACGTAGGTCAATTGGGTCTTGTAGGACCCATCTTGTAAACCATTAGAGACAGAACAAAAGTTTAAATGTAAGAAATGTTCCTGTGACAGAAAAAAATAACTTATGGTTTAAACATCTTTCGTAAACATAACTGTTTATCCGTGAGACCGCAAATTATGCGCAAATTGTATAGCGCATTGTATGGGAATATCAGTTATATATGTGTAACATCTATTTATGTGTAATGTGATAGAGTAATCAACACTGTCTATACATGGTATTTCAACAATTAACTCGGTGAATAGTTTGTTTTCACTTTAAAAAAAAACGTTTTCGATAAAATCTTGTTCTTTCTAATACAAAAGGTGTGATTCATGGTATAAGCTTATAAAGTGTTATAGATAACACCCTTATAAACCTAGAATCCCCGATTGCAACTGCAGTAGTTCTCCATTTTATGTAATCTTTACAGTACACTCTAGCAGTATCGTATGAGTCTGGTGCGACCCTCAAGGTCCACACGAAAAACTTGCCAGTATAATAAAAAGATCTTGTTAACATTTATAGATCATGTTTCGAATATGTTTTGCAGCTAATGCTGGAACAATAATTATCTCCATAAATAAATGATGAGTTTCATCCACTTTTCAGATTCTGTTTATCGAGTTTTTTCCAGTTTTATATTGCCATTGCCATTAAAAAACTGCTGAACCAATTTTCCTGAAAATTTTTTCAGTTTATAAATACGCGATTACACGTCGAATAAGCCCAGTCACGTGTTAATAAATAAATGTTAACAAATATACGCACATACGTACACACACACACACACACACACACACACACACACACACACACACACACACACACACACACACACACACACACAGACATCACATTGAAAAGGTTTGATTCTGATATACCGCAGAAATATGTAAAACTGGAGATTTTCAAAATTGGTCCATTACATTAACTTCCTCTGGGAAGTTAAAAACCCAACCAGTTACTTATACAGGCATCATATTCACTAATTTTATACTTTAAGTCTCAATTCGAATTTTTTCACTTGATTAAAACAAATGCACACTGATATTGATTATTATCGCGATTCCTTGCTTTCTTATTGGTGTACTAACATAGTGTCCAAAAAGTTTCTATCTCAAAGACAGTATATGACGAGAAAATATAAAGCGATCCAAGGAAGATTGTGTCCGAGGTATTACACATTACCTTATATTACATTTAAGTAAAATGAAACCTTTTATTATTAAATTATTAGTGGTGTGTTCATTCTTTAATGACTAATAATTGATTATTAGCAAGTCACCATGCCATATTAAATTTATTTTTAAAAGAAAAAATATTGAATGGCGTTTGTTTAAGGGTTGAAGTTTTAACACAATTTGTGTTCAAGGGGTAGAAGCTATTACAGTACTTAATATTATGGTTGTTTAAATTAATTTCAATCTTTATTTATGCATAATTCTTAATTATCAGGAAATAATGAGGATTTTTATACCATGTATATGAAATATCAAGGTATACTTTAAGTTTAGTCCCAAGTTTGTACCGCTTAAAAATAATGACGCTAATAACGAAATTTTGGTATAGGTGTTCATAAAATCACCTAATTAGTCCATTTTCTGTTGTCTGTCCGTCTGTCTGTCAACACAATAGCTCAAAAATGAAAAAAGATATCAAGCTGAAATTTTAATAGCGCGGCCAGGACATAAAAATTGAGGACGAGTTCGTAAATGAGCTTCATAGATAAATTGGATCTTGGATCCGTAGGACCCATTTTGTAAACCGCTGGAGATAGAAAAAAAGTTTATGTTTAAAAAATGTTCGTTATTAGAACTGTACACTGTTTACCTGTGAGAGCGCAAATTAGGCGCAAAATATGGAAATATCAGTTAATTGTGTATGTTTGGCTATCTTTCTTAACTTATGTGACGTAAAAAACAAACGATTCCGTAATTAACATTGTCTTTACATGGTATTTCAACAATTAACTCAGTCAATTGTTCTAGCTCTAGTTTGTACCTTAAAATTGCACTATTCTCCTTGGGCTATCCTCTGATCTGTCTTAACAGCTAACAATGCAAATTAGGATTAGCAATAATTTAATTTTGACTTATTAAATTTGGTTTAAGCTGGGGCAAAGATGGGCAAATAAAGATTTGATTAATAAACCTAAGTCAATCTCGTATAAGAAATGGCAATAAAATCTTGGATTATTTTGATTTGACTGCCTAATGCGGATCTAAACCAGATTTGATTGAAAGACGAATAAAAATGAAAAAGAATATGAAGCAGCGAAAAATATAAGCATAGGTTACTGAGTATAGGTAATTGGCAAAGTTTTTTTTTTGGAATTCTTCCTTTTTTACAGATTCGTTATAAAAGTTCTATTTAGCGTTAGTAAATAATTCCAAATTCGATTATGAGATCTGAAAATTATTATGAAAAGCTGACAAATATTGTAGACAAAAAAAACTATTTTCAGTTTAAGTTTTGTTGTCAAATTCTGAAGAAAAAAATACATGGTTTTGGCCTGTAACTTCAAAGACTCTTTGTTTTTAGAACAATTAAACGAAGAATTTCATTCTTGACTTGTTTTAACATACAATTTAAAACAATTAATAAAAATTTTTATTATTTTTAAGACTCTTAATTAAAATCTTATAACATAAAACGGAAATTGTTGATAATTATTATAATAATGATTGTTGTTCAAAATATCAATTTTCAAAACAAAAACATAGACATAGACATAACTAAAACATTGACCTTCCCATAAAAAATATTTATCATATGCAATAAATTAAAAATATTATTTATTTAAATTAAAATAGTTTATAAACAAATTAATATATAACAAATATTAATTATCAAAAAAAAGCAATTATAAAATAATACATAAAATGTTTTTTTTTATTTTCTATAACATATTATATGGTAATCTAAATAATATATCTCAAATGAATAAAAAATGTACAGGATGAACTTCATACAATAATAATCTTTTTAAATATTGAAAGGGATTTTTGTAATGCGTTTAATAGTTGTTGCGTGCAGAACCTAATTTACAAACGCACGCGGGAATAAGTATTAGTTCTCTATCTTTTCATTATTTCACAAAACGATGTCATCATTTATGCAATATTATTGCCTATATTTTTAGATAATCTCTATATATTATAAATGTGAAAGTAAAGATGTTTGTTTGTTTGTTTGTGTGTTACGCTTTCACGCAAAAACTAATGAATGGATTTGAATGAAACTTAATAGTAATGTAGCTCATACATCAAAATAACATATGAGCTATAATTTACCCAGATATGTTTTTAAAAAAAATTAAATTTAGTCTAAGACTTTTCATCACCCTTATGAGCATTATTTGGATCCAAAAATTGAAGATTCCTATGAAATGCTGAACTAATCACAACAGCAGTCATGGAAGATCCGTAGACATTTCCGTAGCAAATTTTTGGAAGTATGTTCCTTATCGCACGATATTTTTTTGCAGGTGGGGATAACAAATCAGCTGCAACAGACGCCAAAAACCGACACGTAGGTGAATTGGTTACTTAGGAAACGAAATTTTTTTTAATCGATTTAGCCTGCCATGAAGTTTGAGAAAATGCAAAAACATCAAGTTATTGGTCGAAATTTTATATTTTATCATATATATTTATTTCATAATAAATATCCTGTACAAACCAAACGTAATGTACGCACATATTGGGTTGACTACTAAATCAGAATTATGTCTTTTTAAAACTAATATTACAATTAATTTATGAAGTAAATACTAAAAATCAAAAGTCTAACTAAAAGTTAGAAATGAAACAAATTTTTGACTTCTAAAATTAATAATTTAAATTTTCAGAAAAATATCTGGTAAATAAAAAAAGTAAGAGCTACATTTATAATGTACAAAGGTAAGAAAATATGTGGTTCGTACTGGGTGTCCCACTTTTTGCCAAGAAATAATAAAGTCAAATAACAATAAAGTTACATTCACACATGAACAGTTTTTGATTTCAGATCATGTGTACCATCCTGTATATTTTTATATTATGTATATTTAATACATATCTACATTATTTATTTAAAAATAAAAACATCCACACGTATGTTATATATTAAATGTATTGTATGTGTATATATGCATAAAATATATAATAATAAAATTAACTAAAAAACAATTAAAAAACATTTACTATATACATGTATGCTAAACAAAAAAATATTACTACATGGAACACCCACAATCTTTTATCTGTCTATCTGGAGTTTATTTATACACAAAAACCAACCATACCTATCGTGTGTACATATGTGTGTACGGTACACATGTATACGTTTACATGTACTTGTTCTCATACGAGGTGGATTTATGGATAAATCTTATTTCTAAAGTAAAGATTTGAAAAAAATGTCTAATACAAAAATTACCAAAAAAAAAAGATCGAGAGGTGTCGTGGGCACACAGTAGGTACTGTATTCCTTTAGTACCTTGGGAGGTAGGTAGTTTATTTACAAGATATTTTTCTGAAAATTTAAAGTTCTAAGTTTAGAAGAACAAATAAATATTTGTTTGATAATTTAATTTTATAGCTTAATATACTTTTACTTTTTACTGTATGAAGTTGTAGTATTAGTTTAAAAAGACATACTTCTGATTTAGTAGTCAACAAAATAAGTGTGTACATTACGTTCGGTTTTATTAGGATATTTATTATGACTTAGCATAAAAATTGCATTGTACTTACTTTAAATCATCTCTGTTTTGCATTAACTTCTGATAACTTTCAGAACTCAATTTTTTTAAATGATAAAACAAAATTTGAACCATAAATATAACTGAACAGTTATAAAAAGATTTTTGCACTTTCTCAAAGCTCATGGTTTCCTAGGTAACCTAGATGGTTTTTGGTGTCGGTTGCAATTTTTTTGGTTTTTATCTCCCAGCCAGCAAGCAAATATTATGTACGAAAAATTATTCTTTTGGTCTTTTCTTTTTAAATAAACGATGATAAATTTCCAAAAGTCGTCCACCGATTTCGTTAATTTCCAATCAGATAGTACTAATCAAATTTTAAGTTCCATGAAATACCATAACGTTTTTTAAAACATTTTGGACTTTTGGAATACATTTGAAGGAAAACGGACACAATATCGATGACTTGGGCCCTTTAGGTATAAAGCAAGTACATCTGAGCGAAGATCAAATTCACAATCTTTGGCATTCAGGGGCAGTCCTCTAATTAATTAAGCTACCAAATAACACCTGTGTACAAATATTCCATTTCTTATGTCAAGAATTTTGCTTTGATTTGTTTACAACTGTTTTAATTACATCTTGAATAACTTTTAGAGATCTAATCACATGGAATATTTCGGTTGATCAAAACAAACGAGAGCAGTAAGGAATAAATCGCTTAGTTTCAAAATCATGGAAAGTATGTCGAAAGGCTGAAGAAAAACGTTATCTCTTACTTATGTAATAAATATGAACCTCACGGCCATACCTTTTATGCTTTATTGTACGTTACTGAAGTAGCATCTTATGCAATTGCTGTCTTATATTTCTGACTTTCACTTAAATACAAGTGAGAATAGTCGTCAGTTGTCAAAAAGGTCAAATAGAGCCAGTATAATAATTTTAAGCCCTAAATAAATGAACTGTTAGTCTGAGATGAAAGATAATGCGTCTGTTGCCAGTCCTAGATTCGATAGTTTTTTCCTAAATCACGTAAATCTATAAACAAGTAATTAAAAAGCGAAACGATATTTATAAAATTCTAGGAAAATGCTTGTATTCGACAAGAATATGCAATGTAATGATTCATTATGTGTTATAAAGCTTTGTAATTTCCATGCACTTCAAGTTTTCAGCTGTTGTGGACAATGCGTTTGTACTGTTAAATACAAAAACAACTCAAATGTTTTGTTATTTTCTTTAGCGTTTTTTAAATTCACTGCCACCTATTTTGAGTAAATATTATATATCGCAGGATAAACATTAACATAATTGCTAAATTGCCCCTAATACATTAGCTCTACTTAAAAAAACAGCGTAAATTTATGACCGGGTCGTGATCGATGATTTTGAAGCAAAATTCTTGCACAACATCAACACTTTTTTGATAATTATTCAAATTAAAACATATATAAGTTTTTGCTAAAAAATCTATCAATGTTTTTTTGACAAAAAACAAAATCCACGTAAGACGTTATCTATAAAGTTCAGGTAAATAATCTTTTTCGTATTCTCTGTAAAGGTAAAAATAGATAGGTAACATTTAAGTGATTGAATCAAATCGATATAAATACGAACGAACGCCAAGGTGAATAGCATTAGCCTAGCATGTAGTACGAACGATACGTATCTGTGGCTGCCTGCCTTCTATGTGTATACCTATGTTGATTTTAAATTGAAACTCTTTTTCTTATTGCGCGATGAATTGACTATCATCTCAGATCTATCGTCGTTGAATTACCTTGTGTTCTCCTGATGATGCTGGATGGTACTTTATACCTCTTTATACATCCACACACAAATATATTGCATTCCAACATATGAATTCATACTTACAAGTACAGTTATTCAGTATAAATATAAGCTATCTCTTTCGGATATATTGAGTTCAAGATTAATTTATTTAAAAAATTATAGGTAACCTGTAATTTAATCGTTTATACCCTGTGTACTCTGACATCATTAAATCAGTTAATGATTTGAAGAGGAGTAAATCGTGAAATAAAAATTTTTTTATACAACAATTTGTTACAGTAGTTGTTATTAGAATATTTATTGAATTGTTTTTTTTTTGACAGGTAAAAGTGTTTTGTAGAAAAAGTACGAGCAGGGTAGGTTAAGCTAGTAGGGTTATTTATGATGAATTTAGTTGAAAAGTAAGAATTTATATTTCGATATCTCTATTAAATTTCAAAATACCGAAGACATAATTAATAAACCTAAATCAATCTTCGATATTTCAACAGCTAAGCCTGATATCGAAAAATTTACTATTCCTTTTCATCTAAATTCATCAAGTTTTATTACAATTAATCATTAAAATAGAAAATAAAGTGACAAAAAGGTTTTATGCCTGAAATTACTATATTTGATCGTAGATCTTTGATGAATTGGTCGACAAGGTATTTTTTTTATTTATTCATTTAATTATTTATTAATTCCTTAAATTTTAATAAGATAAATTTTTATATTTTTTACGTTCAAATCTGAGTAAAATTTATCCAAATATCCCGTCTATAAAGCACTTATGTACAATGTTCATGCTTTTGAAGTCAAATATCTATCTAAATAATAATTAATTTATTTAAACAACAAATAAAAGAAATTCTTTAATTGAAAATTGCTAAGCAACACTTACTTTCTGAATGAAATTATTCTGACCACAACACAATCAGAAAATTCAATTAAATAAATGGTTTTAATGTAGCCGTCACTAGATTATCTACATTTTCTTATAGCAAGAGAGATGTTATAACAAAAAAGAGACACATGAGATGCCCGTCTTCCAACTTCATTCTCAAAGGCATAATTAATAGCCTGGAACATATGATTAAGATGTAACTGGTCAACTTTTCAAGTAACGACCCATAAGCCTAAAATTGTAAAATTTGAACGTTCTAAAATACCCTATCAAAACTTTTCTACTGGAGATAAAAAGGTTTTCAGGCATACTTTTCTTAAGTTAATGGACTCTCCAATAGTACTCGCCTAAAAGACGTTTACGGCATTTCCCAGTTAAGAGGTTATAACTTTAAAAATTGATCATATACATGAATAACCAGGTTATTCAAAGAATGCTTGAGCAAAAATTTCACGACTTAGTGTTCCATTTTTGTAATAACATCACAAAAACTTTCTAGAATATTTTTTAAAGCGATTATGATATGAATAATACAGCTTAAGAAACGGTAAGAAAAGTTAGTTTTATTTCAAAATTAACAAATTTGGAAATGAGAAATTTTCTGTTTCATTATTTCTCTATTTGTAACCACGTAGCCCTGTATATTTTATAAATTCATGTTAATATACAACATGAGCATGTCGGTCTCTCATATACAGAAAGTTAGAAGCTAGGTTCCAAATAGAATTAGATCAAAATATTATTTTATAAGGAGGTGTTGGAAACATACCAAATGCAGTTAATAAAACTTGTCAGTTAATAAAAACTGAACGTCTATACTTATTGCTTATTTGGTCCAAGCCCTAAATATTCCTACATGAAGTTACATTCCAGCGACGAGTTATTTTTCCAAAATACTGGTAAAGATATTCCTTATAGAATGTCCTTCGCTGAAATACTGGTTTTCAAGGATTTTCTGCTGGTCCCATTAAAAGAGGCTTAAAATTTGAATGCAAATTCAAATAGTGATACAAAAAAAGTAAAACAGAAAAATCACTAATAGTGATGAAAAAAATATAAGACAAAAATTTTGTGGCTCGAAAAGATTTTTCTGACCTCAGCTCCAGCTCCAACAATATTTTTTGATCATTTTAAAACGCAAAAAAAGTCCCTTGGCGTAACAAATATATTTTTTATGTGTATGATTAGCATTTTCTTTGCTAATCATACACATCATCTTATAATACAAAAAAAAAAAAAATGTGTATGTACTTGAATTCCGAATTCACAACTGCTAAAATCAATTTTCACTCAGTTTCATTACATTTTAAGATTTTCCTAACAACAGCTTGGGCGTTGCAGTTGCACATTAAATGACTCAGTTTCAGGCACGAACTGCCTAAGTCTTGGTTATTTGAGATGTTTTTTAGGTTTGCTCAAAAGAAAAGCCTTGTCTTATTTTATTCATATTGATTTCGTCACAGGGAAACAAACTTTGTTAAAACAAAATTTGTAGAATTAACTCTTTCTCTCTTTCTCAGTTTTACGGTATATTCGTCATAAAAATAATCATTGTAGGTATCGAGTCACAACTCACAAAATAAAACAAAAAGAAAACTCAGGCTCTACAATACACGCTACCATACGTTTTCATATGCTATAGAAATAGAAGATATCATAACATCAGTTGCATTCAACCATTTCACTACAATCATATTTATAATAATAAAATATTATTGAAATTTATACTATTCTTTTAACCCTCTGTAAGTAATTTATTTGCAAGATATTTTGTTACTGTTTCGATTAGACAACTGTATTTTCAAGTATTGCAGAATTACTTACACAATAAAAGAAGACTGATTTTCACCGATGCAAACAAAGGACAAAATTATTGGTCTAAGAGACGAAGGTTTATCTTCATCCATCTGATAATCAGATGAGACATATTTCCTATGAAATTTTATTGATTTTTAAACACTCCTACCACAGCTTTTTTATCGAAAAGTGCGAATGGCTATTCTTAATTAAATGAATTTTAATCAATTAAATTCATTTAATTAATTTTAATCAATTTTTTCAGGCAAGCCTTATACCATTATTATAATATATTGACTTAGCTGCTCATACGGTTTGAAAAAATCTACACCGATATGTTAACCAATTGAAATTGGTATCAGAAGAAAGATAACTTAATTACGAAAATAATGACATAGGCTTTCCTGAAAAAAAACCTGATTAAAATTAAATTAATTAAAAATAGCCAAGAACACTTTGCGGTAGAAAATCTATGATATCAGTGTTTAACAATAAAAAACAAATTTCTTAAAAAATATATCTCATCTGGTTATCAGATGAGCGACTTTATACCGTCCCTTGTGCTATATGTTGGATATACAATCACTTTTTTCAGTGAATTGCTACTGTCAATCTTGTAACGTTGTTAAAACTTCAAGATTTAAGCTTGACCACTATGTTGTTATGCACTAGGTGAATCAATTTTGTTGAATTTTTTTAAAATGCTAATGAAATCATATAAATAGAAGGTGGATAAGGTACACCAAAACAAGTATTTTGTTATTAGGAACATATGTCCAAATACGTTCCCCTTCATAGCTATACGTTAGAAGTTGCATATATGGTGTTTTATCCACGCAATCTGTCAGGTATTCAAACAAAAGTTGTTTGTATTATTGCAAGAAATATTTTTGCTATTTTAAGTTTTTTTCTATCTTTATCAGATTCTGAGAGATACTGCAAAACTATTGAAGAAAAAGCAAAATCAGCTCCACAATTTAATAAATCGTAAATATTTGTTATAAAAATACCAACTAACTTAGTTTGAAATAATTTTTCAAAAATCCAACGGATTATTTGATTGATTGCAAAGAAAATTTCTAACATCTGTAGCTCGCTCTGTAGTGGGTGTTTTCGTGTTATGATGACGGTAGCTAGAGATTTTATAATAAAACGACAATTTCTCATGATTTGTATATACTATTTACCATACTCCCATATTCACACAATCCAGACTAAAAATCTATCTATGTTGGAATGCTCCGAAGTTCCAAAGCAAAATTGACTGCCTTTTTGCCCGAAGCATAGAGATAAGGTTGCTGTTGAGAATTATTTAATCAATTCATAAATGCTAAATATATTATTTAAGCCGATACCCTCTAACTTTGATCGTTTTTAATATCGTTTTTACCTTGTAGATAACAGGTTAAAATTTACAATTTTATTGATTATGATAATTAATGTGTTACTAAAATGAAATATAAAATGCACATTATTATAATAAATTGTATTGTTATCTTTCTTTTTCATTATAAAAATGACTTCTCCATGCTATCATAATATGTATATAAATATAGGTACATGTTCTCCATGTAATATCTGTTCTATATTATAAGTTAGTTCTGTATCATTGTCGTCAATCGTTATGCTTGAAGAAATTTTAAGGTATAAAAATTGGATGATTTTATCATCATCATCATATCATGTGAGAATTTTATAGGATGAACATGAATGGTGACATTACTATGATCAGAGTACTATCATGATCAAAAGTTGGGTACATTTCGTAATGGAAATAAGTTGTACTCTCTGAAATTATTTCAGTTTAATGTAATTTTAAGGATTCTGGTTAATGAACACTCTGATTGAAGAAAATGATTATAATCTTTAAGTTAAAACACGTTGATTGTTTTCCCAATAAAGCTGATCGAAATTGTTTGGCCCGAAATGCTGCAAATAATATATATTTTTGCAAGCGCCTTATGTTGACCCGAGGACTTGGGCGAGTTATTTAAAGCCGAAATCACCATTGTTATAACTTTATTGTGTGTCATAAACTATATTGTGTGTCTCTTTATCCAAGTCCGCATTGCTGATAGAGGAGGAAGCGAGACGGGTATACGAATCTTCTACCTATCTCAGTTTCTCGTATAGTAATGAGATAGGGAGAAAAAAAATGTTGTCTCTCTGTCTTACTCGTAAATAAGTTTTCGCTTTTTAGGTTTTCACTGTCTTCTCGTATTTTAAGTGAGGAGTCCGAGGCACATTTGCCCATGCCTGCTCTAAGCTACACATTTTGTTTATGAAAAAAAGGGTATGCTTCTTATTAGCTCAATTAGAGCAGTAAGAGTATTTTAGAATTTCTTATAATACAATATTTACCATAATCTTAAAAGTAAAGAACATCGGTGAAACAAATGCTCAAATATTAAATTTCGAAACAGTAGAAAAGCGCTTATTATTTAAGCCAATTTAAGAATTAAAAATCACTTTTATGGTACAAAACTTTTTCTTGCGATAGTAGTAACAACGTTTCTATGATTCATATCAATATTTTAACTACTATAAAAATGTGACAATTTTATATATTTTTATTTTAAAAATAAAATTCTTTTTATTTACAATTATCTATACTTAAATAAAATTTATTTATATCTTGTTACTTCTATACCAATGTTACTTTAATTTAATGAGATTTAAGAAAGATTGTTGCATCATATAAGTAGTGATTAAAATATTTTATTATACATTATTAAGGTTATACGTGGACTACTGTCACATTTATCAAAACTGTATCGACTAAAAATGCATTTTATCGTTCATATAAAAAGTTTTGGTAGTTTTATACCATGTATATGAAATGTACCAAGGTATACTAAGTTTAGTCCCAAGTTTGTAACAGTTAAAAATGTTGATACTATAAACAAAATTTTGGTATAGGTGTTCGTAAAATCACCTAATTAATCCATTTCCGGTTTTCTGCCTGTCTGTCATTGCGATTACTCAAAAACGAAAAGAGATATATATCAAGCTGAAATTTTTATAGCGTGCTTAGGACATAAAAAGTGTATCTAGTGAAATATATATCAATGAAATATTGTTTCAAAAGCCCTTAAAACTCCATAAACTTTGACAGTTCAGTATAGAAAGAATCAAAATTGTATATTATTAAAGTAATTTTGCAAGTTTATGCAATTGAAAAAAAGTTTAAAGGCGAAAAAAACATTTACTTCGTTGCTTTTTATTGGTTTTTTTAACTGCGTGTAACAAAAAAGAGCAGTCTGTATATTAGCGAATTGCCGAAGGGAGTGAAGCTATTGCTTTTGTACTGATGATGGAATTTTGAAAAAATTTCTTCAAATGCGGTCGCAATTTAACTCCGATTTGAGTGAAATTATGTATAAAGAAGGGTTTTGGTATTTGAAAGGTCAAGTTCGTTAATGCGAAAAATCGACAAATAAACAAGGGGTTGGGGGAGGAGTATGAGCCCAAAGTATTAAATTTTGAATTTTGTCAAAATAAATTATGTTTTGTGTTTTTTGATCAATTTTAAGCAAAAGTGCTATTGTGATTTTTTCTCTAGGCGCTTAGTTTTCAAAATAAAAATTCTTGAAAAACTTGCAATATTCGATTTTTAAGAAAATTGTGTATTTTTTCAATCTTTGAGGGAATTCGCTTAGCTAACACAGCTCCTACGCAACGAATTTTTTTATATATACAGTGCATCTAAACCTCTTGATATAATTTAAAACAAATATGCACATGATAAAAGTAAAGAATTGAATTATGTCAAGTACATCAATCATACAATACATTTACAAACATACAAGAATCTTTCATTATAAATGGAATTCTATATGTAGTTATATTACAGTACATAAATAATACATTAAATTCTTTGATAAAAATACGTTGATATTTTATTATATTATTATTATAAAGTCATCGATCTGCAGAACTGCACAACACAGGCACAGCACAGTTAAGTTATTTAACAATTCAAAGAGGTTTGTTTGTTGTTATAATATTATTGTAATATATAAATATAATCTATGTATTTATACCGCGCATTATGTTATATTATGTAGAAAAAAAAAAATTATTCTAGAGTCAGTCACTGGTAGTGTGTCATTGGCAATCATCTATATGTATGCAGAAACAGCAGATCGAATCACTTTAAATGTTGATTTTAAAAAGAAAATATATATCACCAGTATTTATCAAGTTTTAAATATATTATACTATAACAAGAACTATCAGTTTTTAGATAGCTGAATGGCGCTGGATAACATACCTTACCTTAAAATCTGTAGCGGAACTACAATCAACTTTACCATGCACGTATCCTTTGATAACACTGGTACACACAAATTTTGTCACAGAAGCATGAGTTTACTTTTTGAAATGTTTTTGACGTTTTTATTATGACAAAATTTTTTTCTTTAAATTCGAAGTCATGTTTCACCAGTGAATAATTTTTTCTTACAAAAAAATTAACGCTATCAGAAAATACCATTCATTACTCTTCAAAAACCATTTCGAGTTTAAATAGAATAAATAGATAATTTATAAGTAGAATCAATTAAGTATACCTAAATAATATACAACGTGTATTTTAGCTATAATAAATATGATATGATTTCTCGAAGAGAAAAAGGAATATCAAAAGGATTCTAAATGTATTTTAAAGGAAGAGAAGAAAATGAGCAAAAAATGGATCTAAAAGACCTCAAGACAAGAAGAGTTTTCGCTATATCTATATAATCCAGAAAAATTCTGCATTAGAGCTTAATCACTAAGGTTATATTTCTCTCAGTTTTTTGTCTTGTATATACTTAAAAAGTCATTATCTTTAAGATGTTTAACAAATGTTTAACCCATCTATAAAATTTAATGGGGTTGTGGAGGTATTGATACTTCGGCATAAAATGATGGCAGATATACTGGAAAGTTGCTCTAAACAAAATTTCCTTGACAAAACTGAACTCATATACAAATTTTAAGCCTAATAGGTTGGCTGATAAGTCCCCGGTCTGACACATAAATGGCGTCGCTTATTATCTACCTTTATTAGAAACTATGGTGTCGTGCAAAGCCCAAAAACCGCTAAAATCTAAGATATTTTGGTATAAAATTTAGGTAAGGGACTAGAAAATTTACACACCCAAAATGAGCATTCTTTAGAAATAGAAAAAAAAAAGTTCCAATATAATAAAGTTTCGTTGTACTGTTGTAAACCATTCAACCTGTATGTGTATAAAGTCATTTAATCATTAACCATTCACAAAAATTAATGACTTCATGGTATCTTAACGATTTCCCTAAATGAATGCGGCAGAGTATATATTGTATGTTTATACCTTTGTAACCTGTAAGAAATGAAGAGACTACCTACTAGGGTTTACAGCTTAATTATTCTAAAATATTTGTTCTGTATTTAATAACAACACATACTAAAAGTTCATAAAATATTGGAAGTAGAATAATGATAAAAATAATAAAAATATTGAATTTTGGTAATTTCTCGCTAAACATTGTAGAAAATAAAATTTAATTCAATTCATCATCTGCAATTTGTAATGAACCCTGCAATTTGTAATGAATGAAGCATATACATTCTGAAGTTAGTCCCAAGTTTGTCACGTTATGTGTGATAACGTAAAAAGTAACTTTGAGTTCGTAAACAAATAAATTTGGTCATTTGGAAAAGCAAGCTGGATAATTACAAATTGGGAACAAAATTTTAGTTTCAATTGTCCCCAACACATTACTTGGTTGAAAATTTTTTATGAACTTCTTATGTAAAATTTTTATGGTTGAAAATATACAAAATATTTAGATTCCAAAAACATAAAAACAAAATTTTTTCGAAATTTCGTGATTCTTCGAAAAAACTATTCTTTCTAGGGCTAAATTGTTGAAATGTTAGCAGTGAAATATGTTTTCCTTCGTACCTTCGTACTGAGAATGCTTTTTTTATGGTTCAATTAGTTAAAACTCTTGGTATGAATCCAAGGGACCCGGGTTTGATTCCTGGTACATGTTAATTTTTTTAATTCTCTTTAATTAAGTATACTTATTGTTTTTTTAAATATAATACTTTTTTATACCTGCCTTGCAAACAAAACGGATAGCAATTCTTCTTTCAATAAGTAAAAGACGTTCTGTATTAATGAAGATTTATTTGTGTGGTCCTAATAAATTATTTAAAGTCCTCCCTAACTAAAGTAGTTTTGTTATTTCTTTAATTGTTTTTAGACTATTTTTATTGTTTTTAAAAACAAATAGCTAAGATTATAAAGTTGTTTTTGTATTAGTATCTTTAACTACTGTTTTTTATTATTTTTATTTTCAATTCAATACCTTTAGAAATCAATAATTCTTTTTCACAAAATAAAATCTTTAATTTCAATTATTTTTTATGCTTTTAAATATATTTATTTGATTATGAAATTGTTAAAATTGATTTTATATAATAATAAAATTTTGTTTCAACCCATCACAAAACCTGAATGTACAGATTGTGTATTTAATCCTAGTTTTTCAATGAATATTTCATGGCATTTATGAAACATGTGAAAACTACTGCCGGCCGTTTCTTAGTATTCATTATGAATGTTTTGTTTAATAGATCATCAACAGTACTTCTGACCCACAAATGCAGGTATAAATACAAAAAACATCACTTCTGGAGGGTACTTACTTCGAATTATTGGTTGAAGTCATTAGATCTCCGGCAATATTTAACTGGTCATCAAATAATTTTTTAGGAGAAAACAATTGTTTTTCCGTGAATAAACAACATTCATGTGAATTAGAAAACGCGAATGAATTATTTACATAATACCAGAAGCTGGAAAAGGAGATGAAAAATTATTTTTGCTTGAATTGATAACTTACAAATGAAATTAACTTTTCAGAAAGTCTGTAGTCTGGTTTGTATCAGTGGTGTAGGAAGTTCTAATCATTATTTCTGGGGGTAGAATATCCCAAACCTATTTTTGAACAAATCTTTCACAGTAACTTTCTTTTTATTGCAATGATACAATTTCTAATTCGGTCCCATGTCGTCTATTTTTTTATCATAAATGTACGGATAATTTTCAATATGAATATGAATATGTCGATGATGCTGAGTTGAAGCCAAAAATCTTGATATTTTGAAGATGTTCTGTGAATTTCCATAATCAGTTTGTAGGTAATCTGTATATGGAAGTAAAAATAATGGCCTAAATGTTTTAAAAGTGGATTTTTTATTGTTATTTGATTGATTATTGAATATTCTTCACAAAATTTATTGGTTTGAAGTAGTTACTTGATTGTTATTTTTTTTAAAATAGCATTGAAATTTTATTATTTTATAGACCTGCAATCTAAGAATTGTTAGAACATCTTCTTGATTATTATTAGGATCTTCTTGATTATTATTTTCTTTGCACTTTTATGGATCTTTTTCTTTGAATTTATATGAAAACTTTGAATAATTTACATTCAATTGAAGACCCCCTAATAATCAACATTCAAAGAATAATTTAAGTCTTCGAATTAGTATGTAATTAAATAATTTCCACGTTCAAATTCAGACCTGCAAAAAAGCTGGAGTATAGATTCGAACTACATTTTATGCACAGTATAACTCAAATGTCTAAGCCACAAAATTTCTAACAATTTACTTACATTGAATGATTGGTTGTTTTTTTTTTTATTCAATGTTTAAGAAGTTCAACTCAAAAGTAATGTAATTAATAAACTAAGTGTAATTGGAGTTCAAAACTCATGTTGATAAAATGTGTATTATGATTTTAATTTTCTTCTCTGATATAAAATCAATTTCTTTTATACACTGTGTGCTAAAAGAAACGGGAAATACTCCAATAACTTCCAAGAGAAACACTTCTTTTTAATGTTTCAATAAAAGTTTCGAGCGTTACTAGCATGTCAGTGAAATCTGTTGTCTATCGTCGATTCACATAAAATTCTTATTTTATACGAAAATGTTTTTACTAGCGGAAGAGTAATGGAAGAATTCGACGGTAAAATACATCTACAACGTAACGAAATAGATGAATATCCTGTTAGTTGGCACTCAGTGATATTATACAGGAGGTAAGGTTATATTTAAGTGATTTTCAACGAGAAATCTAACAGAAACCAAAATTAACATTTCGTTAAAAGGTAAAGCTCAAAATTGAGGTCAACGTTAGATTCCCCGATGAAAATTATTAAATATGACCTTGAATTATTCAAAAAATGGTTCACCTTACAGAATATTTACCTCTTCTGTTACTTTAAAGACAGAATTTTGCAGTCTATTTATGCCAGATCTATTGGGCTGTTTGGTTTTTTATTATATCCTTTTTATGAAATTGTTAAACAATGGCGTCTTTCAGGTATCGTGTTGACGCCAGAACAATGAACAAATAACAGTAAGAAAATTCACTTCCCTGTATTGTTATTTCTTTCCTTGTAGGTAACCGGACCGGTACTCGGACTTCTATGGTTTCACAATTGTTCGGGAATGTATTGCTGTTCCTACTAAATACCAAATCTGTTATTATATGAATAGAAGAAAAAGAATGAAGGTTTCCGTTTGAAATTTTTTAGTTAACCTTCATGGGGCCTTCCATGGTCATTTCACACTTATAAGGTCACTGTCCTCCTTAAAACTTTTATTTGAAACAATTTTCAAAAAAAGAAACTTCTTGGATCGTCCCTTTGCTTTTGATACACCCGATGCATTATTTTCGGTAAGTATAGATAAGATGTTTAAATAGTTTATCTGTTTCTCTTTCAATAGTGTAAAATACATAATACACCACTGACTGACTACTCCTGAGAGCAAAGCCTGTAGAGCCTGTGGTATTAAATAGACATTCAAGAGCACAGAGCAGTAAACACAAAACATTTAACCGATTTCAATTTGAATATAAACAAATAAAAACCGCATATTTATTTTATCACAAAAACATTTCATGTACGTATGGATCTCACCGGTCGGATCGTATGGGATGATGCGATGTTCAACAGAACAAGTTAGGTAATACTACATTACATAGGTAGAACATATCTAAATTGATTGTGCGGCTCGACCGGCCTATCATCATTAAATCATCTCTTTTTATTTAATGTATGCAATTAAATAAAGAGATAAACAACTTTATTCATTTAAGGTTTGTAAAAACCTTACATAGAATTGTAAATAGAGTAAGAATTTTAGCGTGGCTAACTGTTTGTTTGTGCTCACTGTACCTTCTATTGATTATCCGCTACCTCGAATCACGATTATTAGGGTTGATATCGCTCAATATTTAGTTATTAATAATAAGTTAGCGGTTGTAAGTGGATGGTGAAAATTTATTTTCATATTCGCTTCCAACTCCCAATTTGTCTGAATGTTTTAGTATAGACTACCTTATTGCGAAAAAATATTTTACAAAATTTGGAACCTACCAAGGTTACACTTGATATTCCAGTTAATAGTTGCTACGAGCCAATTCTTCAGGTATAATGACCTTAGTTATAATTAAAAATTATTTTATTTGGCTCGGCTCTAATTAAGTACAATTTTATATATATCTTCAAAATATCTTTATTTGAAGATTCTACACTATTGCCAGTTTTTACAAAATACTAGGTATTATTTTTAGATTTATCGTTGCCAATATTGATCTAAAGAGCAGTTGATATAAATTTTGCATTATTTACTAAATGTAATTCCCTCCACCCTCTCGTTTCCAATTTTATCTATTATAAACCCCCGAACTAAGAAAAGGGGTGTTATAAGTTTGACCGCTACGTGTGTGTGTCTGTGTGTGTGTGTCTGTCTGTGGCATCGTAGCGCCTAAACGGATGAACCGATTTTAATTTTTTTGGTTTCGTTTGAAAGGTAATTTAACGGTGAGTGTTCTTAGCTATGTTTATTTTAGAGTTCCGTACCCGAAAAATTTGTCGGGGGTTTTTTAAATTTTGTAAATTTCACCTGTTACGCGTAAAAGAGTATCTGAACCAACTGAGATAAAAGGGAATCAATTTTTCTCTTATTTTGGTTCATTCATTGGTAATGATTCTTTTGTTTGGATGTAAGATGTAACTGACACTTGTTTATTTCCACCTAAATGTATAATTTGGCGCGGCGTTTTAAACTAATAGACGGCAGGAATCATTCCAGGTCTAAGTAGTTCACGTTATAATGTATTGCCTGTATTAACAAAATATATCTATAAAACGTTTTACATTTAACGACACAAGCAACAAAAACAATAAACAGCTCGAAAAAAAAATCCGTATAGCATCAGCAAAGACAACAAAATACAATAAAGATAAAATATTTCTTATGCCTACATTTTTATTTTTATTTTTTTTGAACAAAAATCTGTCTCACTTTACCACATTTTATATAATTCTTTTCCAAATATTTTTTTCCCATACAATACATTTTATTAGTATTTAGTATGGTTATAAATCTTCCTTCTTCAGATTCATATATTATTGTAAAATCTATAAGGTCATTCTTTCGATAAATCGCTGTTATAAGAACGATGACAATACAATTTTGCTATAATAGGTATTCGTTGTGTGCGTAGTCATGGTAGGGGCAATAAAGTCGATGCCAGCGCTTCCAGTGAAAAATTTTGACGTTAAAGGAGGTTGTTATGACTAATTTGCAATTCTTTACATGTTAATGTTATAGAAAATGTCAAATTAAAATTATTGAAAAACACTAATTAACTAAACTTAATGCATTAAAAATTGTGAAAATAAGAAATCAAATTGCAAATATTATTTTTCAAATGTAAATTATCATAATTATTTATTTAAATTTGTGAAACAATAATATTAAATTTTCAATGTAAGTCATAAATGCAATCCATACATTAGGGCTTTTCATTTTAAAATCACGATTCACATTTGTTTCGTACTAAATGATTTATAACCAATGTGATAAAATGAATAACAAATATCTTCTATCTTAGTCCTACTTATTGCTGTCAGTACGAAAAAATAAACTCTGCACTTGCGCTTATGACATGATGAAAAGGCCTATTATATATGCATCCATTCTATGATTAAAATAGTGTATCGTTACCATGGAAACGGCTCCAATGAAACTCACGCACGGTGCGAATAAAGATAGCGAACATTATAAGCGTTCATATTATAATGCAACATGTTAAAATAAAGGTTGTCCTTTGGTAGCCTAACCACACCGAGCAAGGACAATGTTGAGAGAGAAGCCATTTTCAAGTTATGGGTTCGACAAGTTTTTATTTCCCAGCGAGCCTATAATGGCTAAATAATTTAATATCTACTAAAGGCTATTTCAATAAGAAGAAAATCGACTCCCGAGCATTATTAACTAAACTTAGCGGGAGTTGATAAAATAGTTGTAAACTAAGTTGAGTTTTTAGGCCCATAACTTTAATTCTCTCAATATCACCTTTTCTCTGTTATGTTGTTGAGCTATATCTTCACATAGATTTAACAGGTATTTAAAGACAATAAAAAAAAACTTTTAACAAAAAGAAAACAGACTTCAAAAGAAAAACTTTTCCAAAATAAATTAATATGCACTAAAAACTAAAAAAATAACGATAATATAATGTAGTTAAAATTATTGTTATTTTTGGAGTCGGTATCAGCCAAGAAAAAAACTGTCACAGAACAATTTGCTACATTAACTTGGCTGACACCGACTCCGAAAATAACAATAGAATTAACTACAATATATTTTCGTTGTTTCTTTACTTTTTAGTGCATATTAGTTTATTTGGGAAAAGTTCTTTTGAAGTCTGTTTTCTTTTTGTTAAAAGTTTTTTTAATTTTGTGATTTTTAATGAATCTGAAGTACACTAACTAATTTTTCCACTAAAAAAAGAATCATCGAAATCGGTTGGCGTGATATGAGTATTTCGTCCTCTTATCGTCCATACTTAATGAAAATTTAAGACTTTTATGGTTTCCTCATGGATGCGGTGTGAGAACTAGACCAAAATGAAATACCAGCTTTCAAATAGATAAAGAATCATCAAAATTGGTTCACCCAGTCGAAAGTTTTGAGGTAACACTCATAAAAAAAAAAAATAAAATAAAAAAATTGATAACCTCCTCCTTTTTGTTTGAAGTCGGTTAAAAATATATCAAATAGAAGTTCCAAGTCCGCCAAATTCTAAAAGCAGACTTCATCAAAAGGTAAATGATGAGATATAATATAAACTTCTCAAGGCACAAAATAAAAACATAGACCCAAGGAATATGAAATTTTATTTAAAAATAAAAAATTCTTATTGTAAATATCAGCGAAACGGTTTCTTAAAAAAATTGGAAACTAGCCACCCAATACTCCGAGTACGGGTCATATGATAACGGAATTATACTTGAAATAAAGTTGGTGGTGCTAGAGAATTTTACTTCATTTCAGTCCTTTAAAAGTTTCAATAGAATAATTTTTTACAAAAAAGATCTAATATGAATTCGACAACTCAACAAGACAAAGAATATTTTTATGACAACAATAAATATTAATATTTTTTATTCTTTCATTATAAATTTTTTTTAAATAAAAATGGATGTCAGCATTAATTTATTAAAACATACAATTTATTGCAAATAAATTGATAAATACAAAGAAGACATTTATTACATTTAATTAAATATGATATACACAACAAAAGAGATAGTTAACATCATCAACAATACATTATATTACAAAGTCAACAAACAAACAACAGCTTTTTAAAACAATAACAATTCGTATTTATAAATAAAAATAATAAAATATTTAACAAAAAAATCAAAAAGAATAAAAATTAATAATAAATAAATTTAAAGTTAGGAGATTGTTAACTAACAGTTGATAGCATTGTTTTTAAATTTGAAATGTATTGAATTAAAAATTACAAAAAAAAAAAAAAAAAAAAAAACATTTTTTGAAGTTTAGCCGTAATATATTCGAAAAAAGGAATTAAAATGATTAAAGACTGAATGACATCAACTAAGCAATTCTATATATCTACAGAATGATAGAGTTGAAAAATTATGACAAAATTCAAAATTCCTGTTCAGAGTTTCCAGAGGCATTATATCGAAAATACTTTACAAAATTTTACCCGGAGTAACCGCAAAACAATGTACAAACAAAAAATTTGTATGTCTACGGATCTTTCATACGGACTAATGTTTGTGATCACTTGTGATATAATTAATTGTAGGTTTATGTAGGGGATTCTGTGTGTTACACATAATCAAAATTTACTAAATTGATTTTTAAGAAATTTAAAATATGCATTTTATAATAATGGCAATTTAAATTAACCGTAAATATACTAAATTCATAATTCGGGGTGATGAAAATGGTTCCAAACTCGTTATCCGGGGGTTTGTGGAGTCTCTGAGTACGAATATTGCTACAGACGCTACAGAATTGATCTCGAAGGTATCTGGTGCCCAGGGTACTTTGGTTACCTTTGCTACCCCGGGCATCAGGTACCTGGTGTCCGATTCTGTTGAGATATTAGTGTTCAGCGATCCCAAAACCCTCGAGAAACAAGTTTGGAATCATTTTCATCACTATTAACCGAATTGTGAATTTAGTATATTTACGGTTAATTTTAAATGTAATAGGGTATTATCGTTAGTCAAAAATAAATCATGAAATTTAAAAAAAAGTTAAAATTTATGTAAAAATATACTTAAATATTCTGATTTCAAGTCATAAAAGCACGTTTTTCTTTTAAAATATTAAAATTAAAAATCGTAATTTTTAAACTGTATATCACGTGATTTAAAACGCGGGTGAGTCCTGCTGTGATGTCATAGCGGTATGAGCCATAGACCATCTGGGTATAATATACACATAAATAATAAGTATTTATATTTATTATAATCAGATGTCTATGAATATATCTGTAAAACTTATTTGTGTTATTTCGTATAGTGACACCCATATTACGTCATCAAATTGGATGCCCGCGTTTTTGACAGTTTAAAAAAGGTTTAAAATTTAATTTAAGTTTTTGGCAAGAAAGCGTGTGTATTTTTCCGAAATAAATTTTTGATGGCTTTTTATTAGCAAAATCAACATTTTGAAGTACTTTTTCAAAAATAGTGGAATACCCTATTATAAAATTAGTACAGTAAAAGATGTTACAAATAAAGGAAAGTGAAGGAATACGCTGGCATTTTGCTAAAACCTCATGGAATGTGCTTCTTGAATGTCAAATATCATTAGTAACTCATGAGTTAGTGGTGCAAATGTTTCTATTTGTTAATTAACAATTGTTAATTCAATGAAACGATCAGTGTTAAAGTTGAATTAAAAATTAATTGTTTATTAACAAATAGAAACATTTGCACCACTAACTCATGCCTTACTAATGATATTTGACACCTAAGAAAGACATTCCATGAGGTTTTAGCAAAATACTAGCGATTTCTTTCATTTTCCTTTATTAGCCGATTTTTGTTTTATTTTTTTATTTTTTTTTTTTTATTATTTTTTTTTTCCTGTACTAAATACTATTTAAGCAAATTGCATATTTTTAATTTCTTATAAATCAATTTAGATCACAAATTTTCTGACAAATTTCTAACGAATCGAATGCAAAAAACCGTATTCAAATACGTTATACTGTTCAAATTTTCCGAACTTTGACTGTTTTTAGTGTTTCGTTTCCGCGATTAATACTGTTAAAACATAGAAAATGTCTTTTAGAAAAAACCACGAAGAAAATGAAAAAATGAAGCCATGGAAGTGACAAGATTTTGCAAGATAATTTATTCAATTTTTTAAAGTGGTTTATATAACCCATACCTAAGTGAATGCAACTCACGAAACCTTCGTATGAAAGAATGAATAGGTACTGTTAGCCGGTTTTTTAATTTCGAATGACATGTTACAGAACTGTTGAAGTTTTAAAATGTTTATTATAAACTTGTTTCACGTGAATATCAATTAAAATGCAATGACTTAACTCATATAAAACAATAAAATAACTATTGAAGAATTTATTAACTTTCAATAATTGAGTAATAAGCATTCCAGCCATTTTACTTGCACTTTTTATATAAGTAATAATTTATGACATCTGTAACTATTGAATACATTTTTTAACGCATTGAAAATCAATTAGTTCGTACATTCATTATTTTCTTTGTCATCAGTTCGTGGAATTATTATTTTTTTCTGTAAATTAATTTTACACATTCCATTTTAGGATATGCTATAAGTTTTCGTTTTATATCCTAACTGTAAACAATTTAACAGCATATTATTAGGTATTAAGATAGTACGAGCACCAAGGCAAGTGTAAACTTGTGGTTGAAATCATTTGTACCTTATTTCCAACTTTGATAATGAATGATAAATGTAGACGAAAAATAAGAATAAAATTTTACGATATATGCCTTGGTATTCGAAATATCGAAAGCTATAAAAATTAAACAAAATATTTAATTTTCGATATTTTGAAAATTACTGAGCATATCGAAATATTTCACACTTACTTTTCGTCTTCTATTGTCAAGTTAAAACATAATTCACCATCAAAATTGAAAATATAAATATTTTTTAATTTGAGTCAACACTACCATGCTCATACCTCCTTAATTAGTCAGGCACAACTGGTTTTTTTTGTTTTCAATACTTTAAGATTTTAACTTTCATTTAAATAATTTTTTTTTATTTCCACCGTCTAGTGTTTTAGCAATCTATAAAAACATATAATCCATCTGCCGTTTTCTCATAAGACCAATGTAAAATGTGTCTCCTTTTGAAGTCATTTATTTATTTAAATAATCGGGGAACCCACCCTAAAATTTCCTTAACAAATGATAAACATGTGATAATCCTTAACAAATCATAAACAGATAATTCTCAATTATATATCGTAAATGGATCCTGTAAAACAGAATTCACTGAATTCAACCTTAAATGCCATTATTCAATATTAGATATCATGCCTTTGGTAGTAAATACGTTTTACATTGAGCTCTTAAAGTTCCGAACTTGAACTTTTTTTATTGAAGTGGAAATAAACTTATCGTGTAAGTTGCTCATGGTATTTTCTAATACAAATGTGTAAGAAAGTTTTCCTTTGTACACAATTTTGATACTTTGTAGTGGATACTTTTAATTCGTGCCTTGAGAATTAGAGCCTTAGAAAGATTTCTTTTGAAAAAATTTGATAAATTAGAACCATATTGCAAAAATGTTTTTGAACTCCCAAGACTTAAGTACGTAAAGCTGAGCGCACCATCTTTTACGCCCTCTATTTCAAAAACGGTTCAACATACAAAAATAAGTTTCAGACAAAATTTGTAGAAAATTTTATTTTCTACAACTTTTATAAAATTGTTAATACGATTGAAGGGAAGAGAAACGAGATATTCACAAAAAACTTATTTTCGAGAATTCGAGACATTTTGACTTTTGACATCTTAGGACGAGCACAAGTGACCATATGCGACTTTTGAGACAACAATTGTTCTATCAAAAGAAAGGTTTGTACAAAAATTCTTATTCCGTTTGTTGGCTACTGATTTTGACTAAGATGATCGGGTTATACATTTTATCCAAATAAATGTATTAATTTTTAAAAAAAATTGGTAGAATACTTTATATAAAAACTGAGTGAGTTTCATATCAGAACATACCTCTCTTGCTTACTCTTATTGGAGGATACGAAAACTACCTGCACAGCTTACTAAGTAAAAAGAGTGACTAGTGCCCACTAGTGAACTAGACATTGAATAGGCATACCAACTTTTTCGATCATATGTGTACCAAACACAATCTCCTCATTTAAAATGTGGTAATAACACAGCTACAAGTTCGTTCGTTCGTTTCCCTAAAGTAATGTCGTAAAACATTTTCACTTGACATTCTAATGTAAACATAGATGTATGTGTTTTATTTTGTATATGGCAGCCCAGCACTATGTAATATTGTAATATGTATGTATGTATGTTATAAAATACCTTTATGACCCGCCAATAATAATAATATTATTATTACAACCTATAGTAGTATCCATCATCAGTAAGCAGTCAGTATGCCGACTCATGTATATGTATACATACAGGTCGGGCGGATTCAACTACTCATCATCATCATCATACAACATACATAAATACATACATACATAGTACCTACATGTTTTACATTAATTATAAAACGGATGGGAACATTTATTGTATGTTTGATCTATCATATGTGTTCGTAATTACATTTGTAATATAGTCTTTTCAACAATACCCTAGGATTCCTTTACAATTAATCAATGCTTTTACGAAGGTGCCAATCATAAAGTACAAGGTTTTCTCAGAGAGAGAAGGGATATTGAAAATTTGAGGTGGAATCAAGTGGGTGATGCTTTTGATAAGAACATGTTCAATAACTCAACAAATGGAGTTTGAAATACTTACTTAATACGAAATGTTGTTTACAAATGTTGTTGTTTAAGGTAGTACCAGCATGAAATCACTTTTCGACAGATTTGGCCGAATTTTTTTTCTCGGGTTTATAATAGCTTTATTTATGAATTTGAGAACAAAGTTCGCGATTTTGAGAGTCATGTCCCATTTAAAGCATGTAAAATGTCCGGTCTCTCCAACTATTTTTTATGATATTATTATATTTTGAAGAAAAAGTAGAAAAAAATGTTTATACAATAAAATTCTAAAAAAAAAAATTAGAAATTAATTTTCACTTTCGAGATATTAATTTTGACGTAAATTGATCGAAATTGGGACGTTGGCATAATTATTTCCCATTTTAAACGGTCAAAATTTCTGAAACTTTGGGAATTAATAGTAAGCATTATTAAATTCTTAAATTTAATTTTTCGTTAAATTCTGTCGAAAAAAAAATTGTACCATTGCTTTAACATAGAAACTGCAAATACCATGCTGGAAATACCTTAAGTGTTCACTTTTTATGATAAAAAAATAAATGGTCTTTGGTCTCTGTTTGTGCCAACCTCCGAGGATTGTAAAAATTATTAAGTTGCTTATATCATTTGAGCTGCAAAAAAGTCTCATTTCCAGACAAGGTGACTGTTGCTGAGTTTGTGACATTTTTAATAGGTACGATAATACGATAATTATTTTTATAATAGGTACGACAATAATTTTTTTTGTTGTAATTATAACATTTCGATAATTTAATGATAAGCACTAATTACAATTCTGACAAAAAATTAAGTCTATGTACGCTGCGAATGCTGTACATATCCTGAATATTTGAGATACAAATTGTTTTTTCTTTTCTTAATCAATTATCTTCTTATTAGAGTAAGAAGAAAAACGTTACCTGCCTTTAATTGTAGTAAACTTACAAGGCGATAAAAAAAAGGTCATACGTTAAATAAAAACGACAAACGATAAAACAATTTTCGGAAAAAAAATGTTTTAGTCTAGCCATAATAAAGAGTCATATTCAGCCACAGAGAATCGTTAAGTACTTATATGACCTAAGGGCTACCCTGTCTGTTTCATTGGAGGTGTAATTCAGGTTGGCAAAATTAAGGCCATGATGTAATGAGCAGCAGTTAATCATTGTTGTATGTATTTTCCTATTAAAAATTCAAATTATGACAGCTTTTGAGATATGGTTAGGTTAGGTTAGGCTTTGTTGGCTGTCCACGAAGGACACACTTAGGCTATAGAGCCCATTGTGATAACATATATGTGTTTTACCACCTTTCCGCTGATAATTTCACTTATCAGCTTCCTCAATTTCAGAGGCTGAGAGCACCTCCTTCATGCATATACCATGCACTACACCAGCCCATCACAACTATTAATTTAATTAATTTTGTTGCGACGGTGGGAATCTAAACCGCTACCCGATGCATACCGTGGACGGAATTGGTGACGCCTTAACCAACTGAGCTAATAGGGCTGCTTTTGAGATTTATTCTGTTGATAATATTTTTAATATCTTTTGGTATACTCCTGGTACCAGACGAATTTCTCGCGCACAGAACCCTAAACTTGCACTTGAAATATATATAAGAATACTCTCCATTAAATTACCTTTTTTCTTAAAACATTTTGAAGATCGTAGCCAATTTTTTTTTGTTTTTTTCAGGTGCGGAAACATAGTTAAGAACATTCTCCGTTACATTACTTTTCAAACGAAACCAAAAAAAAGTAAAATGGGTTCATACGTTTAGGCGCTACGGTGCTACAGACAGACACACACACATAGTGGTCAAACTTATAACACCCCATTCTTTAGTTCGAGGATTAAAAATGTTCTTAATCAAATCAGTTCGACCGTTTAGGGGCTACGATACCACTGACAAACACACGGACGCACAGATAAACACTTTAAACTTATAACTTATTGAATCATTGTCCTTCTTAAATCATTGTCAAAGTGATGGTCAAGCACATTAGATGAGATGAAAAAGTTACTTAGAGAGGTATCATTTTTTGGTCAAAATTTTTGGAAATATTTTAATTGAAATTATAATATTTGAGTTGACTTTGTGCTTTTGAATTATATAATTATTTGACCATTTCACTTTTTGAATAAAATTGAATAAGAATTGAACTTATTGAAATTCTGGTTTATAAAATTTAACTAAAGTTTAGTATAATTGCATACTTTTTTCATTTAAATTACATACAAAAGAATTTTTTTAAGATATTTTGGCTGGACAGTCAATTCAAAAAGTGTTACTTTACATATTTTGTACTAACATGATAAAGGTCATTACCAATCTGAGATACTGGAACATGAAAACATCATTTCAGTATATTTAGGCATTTTTAAATCAACTTTATCTTCATATAGAATTTTAAATATTAATTATTTATGAAATTCTTCAATTTGAATGTTTTTAAAATCCATTTATTAATTTTATTTAATTTTTTCTGTTACAGGTAAGTTTCAAAGGCAAGCTGTTTCCAATTTGAAAATCGCACCTTTACTTTCCGCTCATGCGGAATATATATTTTTATCACGTCTATTATCTCATATAACACAGACTTTGATGTGGATGTACAAATTATTTATAAAAACTAAAATATGATAGAATAATTTTTCGCTTGTAAACAGTTTTATGAGACAACATGTAAGTAATATCCTTTTTATGATTCTCTCTATTCATACAATTTTAATTGTTTATGCATTTTATGATAATACAAAATGTTCATACGGTCGTTGATCGCGTTGGGTCGATGTACATATTACATTGTTTGTAAAATTATTAATAAATTTAATTGTGAAAAATAATTTACATTTTTACCGGCATCGAATTTTTAACTATTGAGTCATGAGTTACTAGGTCATATATTTATAATTTTGAAAGTTTTTTCTTTATTATTAGCGAATTGTGAGAATCGATTGTTTTGAACACTAGCACCGGGCTCACTAAAAAGGATAAAAAAGTTATCTTGAAACTTGGCTTCAATATATTCTAAGATTGAAAGTTTTATCATGCAATCAGAAACCGACAATCGTATAACTTTAGTGAAATTTAACATACAAAACATTACATTCAGAAACATATACAACTCTTCAATTTCATTTTACTCGATTCCTATCAAAAAGCTCATTTAATAAGGGCCAATTATACGTTTTTGAAATTAACCGCCCATCATTTTTATCGACTTTTGCATACTTATGAAGATAATATAAGATGTTGTATAGGAGTAGAATTTTTCATTGTCAAGATAAGAGCGATTTTTTTAATCGGTGATTAAATATGCCCTATCACCTATTTAAAAAATCGCTCATAACTTGATAATAAAAAATGTTGCTGCAATGAAGAAACCAAAAGTGGTGTGATATACAGGTTGCGCCAGGAGAAACATTGAAATTTTGTCTCTTTTACAATTACTGTTGACTTTCTAATTTCGATGACACCTTTTTGACCTTTAGTTAGCCCCAAAAGGGATAAAAATAACAAAGCTACATGGCTACATAAATTGTGAATTTTTGAATACGTGTATATACAGCTGATGGTATTTTTATCAATAAAATTATATTATTTGACCCCAGAAATATAAAAAAACTTTAGACAAACTCAAGTCTTTTAAGGCATTTCCAGGGTGGAAGCACTTATCGACAGATTTCGCCGATTTTTTTCACAGACTCAGAATGATGTGAGTTCTCGAAATTGCAGAATTTTTGGTCATTGAGATCGCGAGATAATCAGCTAAAAAGTTCGCGATTTCAAGGATCAAAGCATGTAAAACTCAATGCCATTCCAGCTATTTTTTTACGATATTAAAAATTCTATCGACTACAGAAAAAATAGGATAGTAGAAAGGAATGTTTTTAGAATAAAACAAAAAAAATAGCACCACATCGTGTTACGAGTTATTAATTTTGACGTAAGTTGTCCAACAAGTTGTTTCGACGTTAGTTGTATTATGTAATACCTAAGTACTATTATTATTCTGTGAAATAAATTTGTTAAATTCTGTTGAAACGTGGGTTTTACCATAGTTTAAGGATAGGAACTGCAAATACTCTGCTGGAAATAGCTTAATTGAAATAAATTCTTTGAATGTACCATCTGAAGGTAAGATATGGCACCAAAGCCTTACTTAAACCTAATCTTTCGTTGGTGATGGCTAAAGTTTAAGTAGGTCAAAAAATTTGTGTTTAATCAAAGTAACCATAGACTATCATTGAACTCGTACTTGAAACATAGCTAAGGACACTCTCCATTAAATAACCTTTCAAAATAATTCGAAAGTTTCAAATAAAAATGACATACAAACATGTTTGTAACAGTTTTGCCATAATTTCAGCATAAAAATTTATAATGTCGTGAATCATAATTAAGTATGATAGTGCACATTTTAATTAGCTTTTTATTTGTAAACCAACTGTCTGTAATTTAACAGTCCTTATGATAAATAAGTCAAAGTGTTTTATCTGCACACGCCTCGTATTGAAATTAAATTGACATAGTGACTTACATTAAAAACAAATATTTGCATTATCTTTTATCTTAAAATGGTGAGACATTCAAGTAATTAGTCAGAAATTTTTAAACGAATAAAGATGATTAATCATTATTTAACGTATTTTGTGTAAGTCATTGTAATAAAATCACATTCATTAAAAAGTTATAAAATTTTTTAAAAACAATAACTTAACAATATCAACCTAATGTAGGTACACAAAAGAAAAACGTTGTACATATTTTATGCATACGGGCTCAAAAAACTTGATTCAATGTCCACAAAAATTATTTTTTAACCCCCAAACTAAAAAAAAGGGGGTGTTATAAGTTTGACCGCTATGTGTGTGTGTCTGTGGCATCGTAGCCCATAAACGGATGAACCGATTTTGATTTTTTTTGTTTTGTTTGGAAGGTAATTTAATGGAGAGTGTTCTTAGCTATGTTTCAAGTGCGAATTTACGATTCCGTACCCGAAAATATTATAAATTTGCGATGACCTTCCAAATCGGCTCAGTTTGGAAAAGGCTTTAAGGAAAAAAACAATTTAATGGAGAGTATTCTTAGATATGTCTCAAATGCGAGGTTTCCATTGCCCAAAAATTGGTCGGGAGTTTTTAAATTTTGTAAATTTCACTTGTACAATATTTTATTTAACTTTACATGTCTATGTCCTAATTTTCTTTTCGGTTCTGCAAATTAATGCACGATAAAATATAGAGTCGAAAATCACAGGCGAAACATTAATCGGAATGTACTTTGAACATTTTTTGAAATTTTTTTTCGAAATACGTTTAGGTTTAACAGCACAATTAGTGGAATATATAAAAATTATTGATATTAAGCTCTTGTTTTGGGTTTTGCGGAAGTACTAGATAAAGATCGGTTCTATATTCAAAAGAGAACTCCATAAATCTTATCTCATAGACTAAATTTCACATTCAATTTCTCTGACATCTATTCATATTTCGAAAAAAAGGTTGCAAACAAAAATGTTTTTACACAAAAATGTTTTATCGGTAACCTGAAACGAAAACGTGTTGACTTTTCACTGACCTAGGCCAAGGTTCAATCCAAGAGTATTATGAGGTGCTCCCCATTTTTGATAAGAATAACTTATGCTTGAAACATTTAGCTTATTTTAAACGAAAGATCTCATTCAAGAGTGGCTAAGAACTTCTGGAGCATGCTTATCTGTATCCCTATCACCATGTATAATAAATATGAAAGTGAGATTGATTGTTTGTTTGATTGTTTGCTTGTTACGCTTTCACGCAAAAACTACTGAATGAATTTGAATGAAACTTTATAATAATTTAATATTTAGAAAAGAAACTGAAATATGTATATATATTTTACCTATGTAAATCAATCCCTATCACTATTGCCAGTGTTATGGAAGGGGAATAAGTTGGAGCAAGATAAGTGAAGACCAAAACATGGAGGTATACTTTTAAGCCCAGCGAAACGGATGAGTATCAAGCTGGTACTGTATAGCGTTAACATGTTTTGTTGAAACTTCCATAAGTCACTCACAAGTTTTCTGACTTTTATTCATGTTTCATGTTCAGTTTTTTATCATCCATAGTATACGGTCACATTAAAAGTCGCTACGTATAAATATATTATACAAATATATAAACAAACATGAAAAACAAACAAAAAAGAATTTATTATATATACAACCATTTTCATTTGTAGCAACTTTTGAATACAATATATAGCTACAATTTTATTTCATACAATTTTATTTATTAAAAAGTAATTATATTTTGTACATTCATTGTAGTATAACGCTTTTTTATGCTGCTGTGTACGTTTGTATGTTGGTTGCTATGATGTATGATACTGTGTTAGTTCAACAATTATTATTATTATTATTATTGTTGGTTTACAACACAGTTAGTATACACAGTAACAGTAGAAACTGTGATAAAATAATTGTTTTTAACAACAAAATAAATATAAAAAAAGCCTAAAGAATATAACAATAATAATTAAATAATAATAAAATTTAAAAAAAAAATGTTTTGTATTAATTGTTAAAAAAAATATATTGTTATTTTATTAACGTCATTAGTTTATTAGTGTGAGAAATTTTTTTTAAAATTAATTTTTGCTAAAAGCACTTTTAATGGTTTATAAGATAGTTTCGACGAAAGAAGGTTTCTCTAAAATCATCTATTGGATTTTAATACTAAGAAAGACTCTATCTAGCGATAGAGAATGGAATTATAGTTATGCTGCTCCATAGATAGGTATATAATATTTACCGGAAATGTTGTTTAAAATCTTGTAAACCATACGCAAATACCATACAGATATAAAAGAGATTAATGTAACAATTTTTACAACGTATTTGCTAAAGAATTACATAAAGCATTAATATAATTGTTTTAATTTTAATTTGGGTCATTGTGTCGATTAAGAAAGTTAATAGCGAGTTAATTTTTCATAAATTTACAAATTTTAGTCAGGAAATAAAAATTTTACACACAACTATAAAATTAAAACAAAAAATGTATATGAAAACATTTAACCTCAAAATTAAAAGTTCAAAAGGTAAATAAAAAAAAAAAAAAAATTATAAAATTTAAGGTCCTAACTTTGTTTGAAAAAGTTATATGTAAAAAATTTATAAAACAAAACAAACTATAAAGTTCATATAAAGAAGTATGAAAGCTATCGCAATTATAAAAAACTCGGGGAGCAAATATGGCACAGCACATTAAGATTTATAATAAAGTAGGCATCTTTATTCTTTTTATTTATAAAATCAGCTGAGTGTTTCAAGTATGGTTTAAATTTTTTTAAATTGTATCGCTGATATTTTAGCGCTAAAATCGAATAAACTCTGATGAATCTAATAATATACCATTTCAATTTAGCGTATAGCCAATACTTAAAAAGCTTAAAACAAACATAAAAAGATGAATTGAAATCACCTGGAAATCTTGTATTGAGTGTATAAAAAATATATTCCATTTTCTAACTTATCTTTAAAACTGACCAAGAAATGCGCTCAGATAAAAGTTTTTTATCTTTATCAAAACTTTTGTTCCAACATCTCGACTTATACAACACCCAATTGACTTTTATAGCTTATTAACAAACTCAAATTCAATTTTTACATCCTGAATACGCTTTAAAAATTTCAGTTCGATAATTTTTTTATTTTTTGATTTATCTTGCTGACAGGCGAATAGAGGAACAGACAGACTGACAAATGGAAATAGACATCAGGGGTTTTATGAACACGTATACCAAAATTTTGCTCATGTTGTCAATATTTCTGAGCGTACAAACTTGAGACTAAAATTAATATTCCTTTCTACATATTTCATGTGTACAGGGTATAAATAGCAAAACATAAACAAGTAAAAACAAACAATTGACTGAATTGTTTGTTGAAATACCATGTATAGACAGTGTTGATTACTCTATCACATTACACATATACAATAGAATACATACTATACAAAAATGTTTCAAACAAAAGTTTTTTCTTTTTTTATAAGGAACATTTTAATATTTGAACTTTTGTATTACATTTTTTATATTTCAAACAAGACTCAATTGACCTATGCTGCTCATTTTCGACCTCACTTTTTACATCCTGAATATGCTGTAAAAATTTCAGCTTAATATCTTTTTTCGTTTTCACAGGCGGACAACCGAAAATGGACTAATTAGTTGATTTTATGAACACCTATACCAAAATTTTGTTCGTAGCATCAATATTTTTAAGCGTTACAAACTTGGAACTAAACTTAGTATACCTTGATACATATTTCATATATACATGGTATAAAAATGAGTACACTTTCAATCCACGCATTAACGTATTTACATTAAAAATCTTTTTTACATGAGTGTTGTTGTCTCTACATTGTTTTAAAAGTTTCTTGTTTGATGATTTTAAATAATCATTAATCTTCAAAAATATTTCAATTAGGTGACCCTTCTGTTTTTTTTTATAAAATAAAATACATTCATTAATAAATACGTTATCTTTCTATTATGTATAAGTTTCTTCTAAAATAATAATTTCATATGTTTTTTTAGATTCATAACAAAGATTATACATTATAATAATTTTATTTTAAATGTCTAAATTATTTGATATTTGACAAATTAATAATATTATTTATAAATGACTTTATCGTGTTCATTTATATTTTGACGTACTGTGGCCATAGATTCTTATATTGAGTTAAAATCGCCAAAAAGAATATTGAAATAGAATCCTTCTTTATACGAAATAATATTAAATTATAATTTTATTAATTAAATGGTGGAAAGTTAAGTAACTCAGCATTCAAATGAAATAGAAATTTTATGTACATTTGTTTGTATTTGTTGCATATTTCTTAATTAAATAAAAAACCAACTATTCTAATTTTCATTCACGTTTACTTTGAAAGGTAACAGGTTTAATGCTGTTGTAAACGTTGATCAGTTCTTCAAAATAAACGAGCATTGGATTTCTTGACGTATTTTTTATGAATCCCAAAAATTGATGTGAGTGGCGTCTAGAACACAATTCCGACATATTTTTCTGGCTAAGAACATTTCGAAATGTCTTTTCTGAGATAGAAGAAATTTCGTTGTAAAATAGTGTAAAATTTGGCCATTGCTGTATGCGTTATGCATTTAAATATAATTTATGTGTCGAAGTTATTGTTTACAAACCAATATTTAAAAGGAATAATTCTATACCAGATCAATAACTTTCAACAACCACAAATCTCTGCTGCCGTCCTCAAATTTCAAAATTCAATGAATAATCGCATGAGACTTATGGTGCTTGAGAAATAACTTGAGCAGCAAGTAGGTAATGTGTTTGTATGATATCTTCAATGTCAAAAAATAAATCGTTAAATTTAATTTCAACAAGTGAAAACAAACAATTGACTAAGTTAACTGTTGAAATACCATGTATAGACAGTGTTGATTACACTGTCACATTACACATGCATAACTGATATTCCCATATAATACATACTTTACAATTTTTGCTTATGTGCGCCCTCACGGCCCACGGGTAAACAGTTTACGAAAAACTGTTTCAGGCAAAAGTTGTTTTGTTTTTTATAAGGAACATTTTTTATATTTAAACTTTTGTTCTATCCCTAACGGTTTACGGACCCAAGATCTAATTGACCAATGTTGCTCATTTACGAACTTAACCTCACTTTTCACGTCCTTAGCACGCTATAAAAATTTCTGCTTGATATCTCTTTCCGTTTTTGTGTTATCGTGATGACAGACGGACAGACAGGAAGACGTACTGCCGGAAACGGTTTAATGAAGTGATTTTATATGACAACACCTATAGCAAAATTTTTTTGGCAGCATCATTATTTTTAAGCGTTACAAATTTGGGACTAAACTTAAAGTACACCTTGATATATATTACATATATACATGGTATAATAAGCTCCCACAATATGTCATCAATCTAGTTATTCTACAGACGTACAAACATCAGTGATCGTCACACTTTGTAACCAAGAAAATAAAAACGTTTTCAAGCTAATTTATACATTATCTATTATTACGTATTAAAATACCCAAGTAATATGATAGTTTTAATTGATTTAAATAAAAAAAACTCAGGTAGTTTATAGCTGCTGAATAAATTACCGGAAATCATAAAGTATAAAAATTTTTATGTAACTTTGGGTTTGAAATGCTTCATTGATTTTTCTTTGTTTTGAAAACTTTTATTAACAAGGTTTATTTTGTGGTTTTAACTTAGTTTCCTTGAAACTTCAAATTCTCGATGTATACATAGTGATTACATTTACTGACCCATAAATTGTAAATTCATTTGGTTATGGTACATAATAGGATAATCAGAATTTGAAGAAAAAAAATTTCGATTCATAACATGAATTTTGAATAATTTTTCAATAAATTTGTTGAATAATAAATTGAAATAGTAAAAGTAAGTAGGTTTGGCATTAACTTAACAATTTTTATACCATGTATATATGAAATATATCAAGGTATATTATGTTTAGTTCCAAGTTTGTAACGCTTGACAATATTTATGCTACGAAAAAGATTATGGTATACATGTTCATAAAATCAAGTAAAAGTCTATTTCCGGTTGTCCGTCTGTCTGCCTGCCTATGATCACGATAACTCAAAAACAGAAATAGATATCAAGCTGAAATTTGTAAAGCGTGCGTAGGACTTAAAAAATGAGGTTGAGTTCATAAATGAGCAAAATAGGTCAAGTGGATCCTGCGACCGTAGGACTCATCTTGTAAACCGTTAGATATAGAACAAATAGTTTAAATGTAAAAAACATTTTGTATACAAAAATAAACCACTTTTATTTGAAAAATTTTTTCGTACTGGAGTAAACGTGCAGGAGTAAACTGTTTAATCCGACGGGCGGATATTAATTACGTTAAATTTATACGCTTGATATATTAAGCATGTTATTACTTTGCGTGTAAGAGTGGCTATCTTTCATTACTTACATGGACTCAAAAATAAATGATTTCGCAATGAACACTGTCTATACATGGTATTTCAACAATTAACTCAGGAAATTTGTTTGTTTTCACTAGTATTTTTTAATTTCCAAAAAATTGATTTGCATAATCGAAATTTCCTAACTGGACCAAAATATATTTATTAAACTTTTTTTAAAGTGAAAACCGTTAATCGTTTTTTTTTTTTTTGTTCATGGTTTATAATGACTTATAATCAAGCGTTTGGCTTATTTTAAGTTATTATCTGTTTATAATAAAGCATTAAACCGATGAAAAATATTAACCTGGAATTTCGTATAATTTACCTATTTGAGAATAATTTAATGCTCATGAACGCTGAGAATACAATAACTAAATAAAATATCTCCCCACACTATATTTTTATCTTTAATAAGGTATTAGTATGAGCTTAATGACCCAATTTTTTTAAGCTGCTGTACATAATTATTTTCTGGGTCATTATTATAAAATATCTTCGTATCTTTGACAACAATCTAAATCGTTTGAACCTATGCTACCATCATAAAATGTTTTCTCAAAATATGTATAACAAAGGACATTAATCAAATAGAAAATTTAAAAACTTTGTTCCTAAAGAAAATCTCTGTTGAAAATGTCTTTATCTATCACTAAAATACAATATAACTTTCTCATTCATCTGTTAAGAGAGATGGAGTAAGTACAGGTCGTCTTTACTTCGAGATGTTTATAAATACTTAAGACATATATTATTTATCCTTCATTTATCATATTTTATCCTCACTCTCACAAAATAAGAAAGTTTTCGTAAAGCCCCTTGTTTGTCTGAACGCACGATATTTGTTTGCTGGTTGGGAATAAAAATCGAAAAAATGCAACAGACACCAAAAATCGACACCTTGGTTACCTAGGGAACAAAAACTTTTTCAATCGATTCAAGTTGCCATGAATTTTGAGAAAATGCAAAAATCTTTTAAAAACTGTTAATTTGTGTTTTTCGTCAAAATTTTATGTTTTATCATTTAAAATAAATTTAGTTGTCAAAGTTGCCAGAAGTTAAAGAAAGCAGGGATGATTTAAAGTAAGTACAATGCAATTTTTATGTTATGTCATAAAAAATATATAAATCAAGCTAAACAAATATTGGGTTAACTACTAAATCTGAAGTATGTCTTTTTTAAACTAATAATACAATTATTTCATACAGTAAAAACTAAAAGTAGCTATACAATTCAATTCCTTAAAGAATCAAATAAGTATTTGACTTCTAAAATTAATACCTTAAATTTTCAAAAAATATCTTGTAAATAAACAAAGCAAGTGCTACATTTATAGTGTACCAAGTTACGAAAGGAATAAAGTTCCTACCGGGTGACCCACAACACCTATCGATCTTTTTTTCCTTTATTTTGATCATAAAGGAGTTTAAGACATTTTGAAGAGGATTTGATATAATTTAGCCTACGTTAAATTTGACAAGCAAACGAAATGAAACTATCGTTGAGTATAGTAGAAAAATGTTGGGCTTACATTAACTTACATTAAAATGCTCGGATAGTAAAATGCAAGGCTTTTAGAGTAATCTCACCTTCTACTCTGAGAGAGTAATTATTGGAACAATCACGGTGCGCAAATTAGATTATCTGAATTTCGGTTGATCTTGGATAATTTGAGGTTCGTTATCATTCAGTTATGTACCAACCATTTTCTACAGTTTTTGAATAAATTAACGATTCCTTTGTGCCACAAAGTATCTAATTATATCCTTGTACCCATTGGTCACCTGAATTAGTAATACTACTACCGAAGATTTTAAAAGCAGGAGGCATGATTATTTACCATTTTTAATAGAGAATCAAAATTGTGCTACGATTTAAAAAAAAATGTTTTGATTATTGGATGGGCAATCCTGTATAGTGTAATATATAGGCTAATATACACACGTTTATAAACATTTTCTTGAACTTTCTTCAAGAATTCCATCATAATAATAATATTCACTATTTATATAAGAGTTAAGTTTAACACCTCCTTATGTATCAGCAGAAGGTTGATAGGTTGGTATAACCTTTTGAATAAGAAGAAGAAGCATAGTAAGTTTATTTATGTGCTTAAGGATAAACATGGATGTTGATGATACATTTATATCAAAATGAGTTTACTGATTTCCTTTTATTCTAAAAACATATCCTCTTTGTACAATATCTTCATCAATTCACTGTGTATTCAGTGCTCCACCCTACGTCATAGGTGGTAAACTAACAGAGAAGCATATAAATGATTGTAAATTTACATTTGTTCAGATTTTCTATATATCTACATATTATTAGAATGAGGTTACGCATAGATAGTGGATTTCTGAAAGCTTGAACTTTGGTCTTTCTCTTTTATTAAAAAATTTGATAAGGTATAGTGTAATCTAAACTACAGGCAGATTAAATAAAAGTTAAGATTTATTCAAAAAGATGAATTAATGGCAAAACATTTTTTTACGCTTGCTAAAGATCCTGAGCTTAAAGATCCTATAATTTCCGTATGAATCGTATGATCCGCTATCTGAGATCATCATACATTATAAAAGTAATTTTTATGAAAGTATTATTCGCAAGGCGTGAAAAATCACTGGTTGAGTTTTTGTTTACTTTATTCTCAAAGACCTACCTTAATATATTGGGGTAAAACAAGTCCATGTAGAGAGAGAGAGAGAGAGAATGCAAACAAATTTCATCAATCAGTTTTATTTGCAAATTTGGTAAATTCTAAGAAGATATTGCCTATGTTTGAGCTTTCAACGCCATATTTCATTATTTGGGATTTAAAGGCAAAGAAGGCCTAAAATCGTATTCAAGTCCATTGTTTTAGAAATTTTGATTGACATAAAATCGAAGAATTTGTAGAGTAACTAACTGATATTTTCTTTGTATGAGATTCTGGTTCGAGTGTATTTTTTTCAATTCTCTTTAATTAAGATTCACTTAAGATTTGTCAATATTTAGTTTACGCTGTATATATCATATTAAAAATCATCAATTATAACCGAGAGACCATGATGAAATAAATATCGTACATACATGATTAAAAAGTAAACAAAAACAAAAAGTAACTTAAATATCGCATGCCATGCCACAGTGTACAACTTTTCAATTTACTAAATATGGCGCGTAAAATGATAAAAACCTCTGTAAATGTTAGACTTAAAAAAAAGTTGTGGTAAATTTTATGTTGTTTGATCAATAAACATCCATTATTCAAAAACTCGTATCTTTCTCCTTTTATAAAATTTTCTTCGAATTCTAAACTCGGGAATTTTTTCCTTCGACCAGAAAAACAATGTTTGGTGTATACATTTAATAGTGGTTCACAAATATTATATGTATACGAAAGAAATAATAAGGGAGTGTACTGTGCACAAATAAATATGTATATCGTACTTTTCCTTTTTCATATTTATTTTAGCAATTTATATATTTAGTCTTTGTCTATTAATATACACATAGATACTATTCAAATATTTTAACATGAGATAACAAAAAATAAATATAAATAAGAGCATTCAATTACGAATTCAAACCAGAGTCTCAATTCTGGCAAGTCTATATCGATCGCACATAGTACAATTAGAATGTTTCATAGAACGTGTTCACGGACCTACCTTATCCATTTACTATACAAGAAACGTTTGGCAATTCTTTTCATTAAATAAATGTATATATAAATATCTCATGTACATCAAGTTCATCAACTTAAATGAAAGTATCCATTTCATTCCACCTCCTTGTGGTAGATAATAGATATATATATAATATATAATTGGCTGAACAGCGAAAACCAGCAACAGTGTAACCAAAATTATATTAACCTTAGGCAAATCTGGGTTCACAATTCACTTTCAAATTTTAAATAATGATGTTATTTTCGAATAATACTTTCCGTAGCGGTTATTTTATGTTATATCCAATCAGACGTCGGCCGTAGCAGTAACTTTTGTCTTACTTGAACAATTCTGGTTTGCTCAGTAGCACAAATTGCTTCGCTTAATAATGAATCTTGCGGATTGCGGAAAAAAAGTTGTAAAAAGCAATGTCAGTTTGAATAATGTATTCTATTATTCTAGGATATGGCACGTAACTAAGTCTATGGCTTCCATCCATGGCCAAAAATCCATGATTATCCATGACCAAAAATCCATCGTGATAAAAAAGCTCCTGAGTTGCTGTGGAGCATTTTCTCTCATGTGGAGCATTTTCTGAAAAAGGCAAACATGGTTTGATTGATATTAGGGGTATGTCTGCTAGTGTTACGTTTCATTTACGCGGTCGTTAGGAAACTTATTTTTTAAGCAGCAGAATCTTTTTCAATTTTTACTCGTTGAAAACGACCGTGCTGTCATGTATGTCCTATGAGAGACATACATTATTTACCGCGCGGCAGAAAGTAAGGGTTTTTTACGAGTCATATCCTAGAATAAATTATTGGAATTTAAGAATATCATTTTTTACATCTACAACAGAAATAGTCGTAACTCAGATAAAATATTTAAACTATATACTTACTTAAAAAACAACGTACATCATTTGTATGGCAAAGTAATTCGGTGAAGAACATGAGCGCGCTGTAAACATTTGTTCGCATACGATACATTATAGCACAGATAATATATTTTATAATAAAGAAACTGAGATTATTACAATAATAAATAAGGATTTTAATAATACTTTAACACAAAATAAAAGTATAAGCACAAACATGCATACACCATAGATAGATAGCATGCCATAGCATAAGCAGAGCAGCGTTGAGCAGAAGAGCGTAGCACAATTAAAAGTAAACAGATGTTTGTATTTAGAGTACTTATAGTTAGGTACCTGACTATGATTGTGCAGATGGTTACATATTATGTGTGTAAAATTGTAAGATATTCATAAAATTATTTATTTGTCATATGAACTTATTATCCTATTGCTGTAAACATTATTATATATTAATATTTTTTTTACTTTTAAGATGCTCTTTAACCTGCTTCAAATTACGTAGATGATTTTCCTAACACTGGGAAGTAGGATAAACAGGTACAGAAAAGATACACAATTATTTGAAGCTGCAAACTATTAAAATTTATTATCTTGATCCATTCTTACCCGTATTGGCTATGAAACAAGAAACATATCTAACAACCTGTGAAAACTACAATGCAAAAAATGGGAACGACACACATTTACTTTGAAATTTAAAGTAAGATAAATTAAAGGCAGTATATCTCTTAAAAAAAGACTCAAATGGACATGGTAATGCACACTGTCAACAGGGGGTGCAAATTGACATCCTATTAATTTCAAAAAAGTTTAAGAGGACAACTTACTACTACGGTTGGAACCATTTTCGAATGTAAATTCTTAAGAGATATGCAAAAGAAAAAAAGCGCAGAAGCTGCGTTAGCTAAGCGAATTCCTCAGAGATAAAAAAAAAACACATTTTTCTTAAAATCGAATATTGCATTTTTTATTTGTCAAGAATTATTATTTCGAAAACTAGGCTTCTAGAGTAAAAAAGAGTATCTTTTTGCTTTAAACTGAAAAAGAAAATACAAATATATTTTTTATTTTGAAAAAATTAAAAATTTGTTTCTTTGTACACCTACCCTCTTGTCTATCTGCCAATTTTTCTCATTAACAAACTTGACCTTTCAAATACCAAAACCCATCTTTATACCAAATTTTATTCAAACGGACTTAATTGCGACTGCTAGAGAGGGTACAGACAGATAAACGTATAGATACATACATATTTTTAAAATTCCATCGTCTGTACAAAAGCAATAGCTCCATTACCTTCGCTAAAAAATCGCTAAAAAAGAAAACAATACTATCACAATTTTAGGGAGATAAAATGATTGATGTGGACTTGAATGAATTCCTTGTTGCAGATATGATTGTTTTAGACACTCGATAATAAATATTGGCTCTATTATCTCAGCTTCAATTTTGAAATTCATTAAGATTAAAATGGAATTGATAAAAACATGACCTTTAGAGGAAATTTGTTTAAACGGCCTATATGTGCCCATAGAAAAACATTTCATAGAAATAAATCATTGAAGGTATATGCAAATTTGAATATCAATCCTGAATGCTTACGTTTTACAAACAGCTGGCCACAACGGTAAAAAATATCTTTCTTAATATCTGGAACAATAAATATAATCGTTAATTCATTTCATTCTTTAGTTTTAACAATATTCATGTAAAAAATGTGTTTGAAGAAACCATACACATACGTAGTACGTTAGAAGAACGAAAAGGGTAAGAAAAAAAAATGTTTTTGACTACCAATTCATTAAAATATGTTTATTCTTAAAATTAGTGACATTTAGACCTTTTCAAAAATAATTTATTATGACGAACCCGAAAAATAAATAAAAAAGATTTAAATTATTACTTTATAACTCAACAGTAATGGTAATAATCCCATAAATAAAATATTCATAATTAATATTTCAAATTTTGGGTGACTGAAAACTGAAGTGATGACAAGTTTAACATGTAATGAATGCGTTTGACGACTATCATCTTGTGAATGTAACAAGCGCCAAACGAACAACCGCATTACATAATACTGCTAGAAACTACAGAATGTATAACATTCAACTTGTTCATTACTAAACTGATGATTACTGAATAGAAATTTTCTTATGGCCGAAAACTTTGTGTGCGTATTCATCATTTGTGAAATCATGGAAGTGATGTGAAATGTATGGGCATACCCATAAATAGTGCCTATATGAATAACACACTGAAGATGCATATATGATGTTTTGTCGCCGATGAAATGGAGAAAGACAAATATCCTTATGGCTGCCAAAGCCTTTTACTTAACAGCGAATCAATCTTTATTTTAAAAAAGTTATCAATTCAAGGCATAAAAAGAGAATCATTTTTTGATATAAAGGATATTAATGTGGCCAAATGATCAAACCTGGAAAGAGTATCTGTTAAGAAATTTTGTACAGGATAGTGCTTCACATTTTGGTAACGGTTTTTAAATTTTTGTATCAGTCAATTTATCGAGTAATTGTAATTTGATATGAAATCGATTTTTATTTCCTCATCAAAATCTATTTTTAGGGCTCAGATTGTTCCAGTTCACACAGGCGTCTTGCTTGGTAAAAACCAATTCTTTAATTCCTCTAACCCACGTTCACATACTTAATATCACAGCAATACGATACCCATTAATTGTTTAGGATTCAAATGAAATTTTGTATGGGAAAGAGCAGAAATGAATATGAAAAATTATTTTAACTGATAACCTAGAAATTTTTACAATTTTAGTCTGTATATTACGTTATTCAAAAGTAAAAGAGTGGAAACCTAACTGTTACAACATTTTTGAAAAATTAGTTCTTGTATCTATTTTGCTACATTCTGTAAAATTACGTAATAAATATATCATCCATAGTATTATAAATAAATCTACCCTATTCACTTAAAATAGGAACTGTCAAAAAGTGAATTAGAGTTTTTGGTGTCGTTATGTACATGTATAGAGGAAAGTTGTCTAAATGTATCCTTGGTCTTGGCTGTGCCATCACAATTTTTAAGTTTTTCGATAAGTTATTGTTAAATTTTATTTTTTTGTACCCTTAAAAATTTGAAATTAAGCAGTATTAGCCAGGGAAGGGGTTTGTAATCAATGGCATTATTCAAATCAAGAGAAGAGATTTTGATTTTTAGTAGGTACGAAACATAAGTATGGAATCAGAATGCTTGGTGTTGTGAATGTACATTGGAGTTAAAAATGTTTGAAAATATTCCAAGAAGGTAATTCTATTTAAGTATTGATTGAGTTATAGTGAGAGGTATTGAGACAATGTCAAGTGTATTCAGAGGCTTTATACAGTCAAGGTCGGTTCTTCTTTCTGTTTTCAATAAAACACTAAATTAAAGTTAATAGAAAGAGATGAAAGCATTTGAAGAAAGGGATGAAAATATGTAAATGTCAAATAAGTGCCTAGAATATTTTTATTTACTCTCCTGATATAATTAATATCAGACAAAGCCACAGTCAAACGTGGTCGTATTTAGCTAATGTATGTTAATAGTTTCAATTATCAAATTATGAAGTTTTTACCAGTCATAGTAAATTTTATAAAAAATTTAAAAAACACAGTTATTTCAAAGTTATGAGTTTTCACGTCTGCCGGCAGTCCACATGGCCTATCATTTGTTTTTTATTCTCCTCTATCCAATCAATTTGTAGTATAAATATATATACTCTATAGAGAGAAAATACTCTTTACTCTTTAGCCCTGGACTTTTGCCGCTTTGTGCTTGGACTTCTTCTAATTATTTTTTAAACAAAAGTTAAGAACATAAATCAAAAGTATGGAAGACTTTGACGGCTTTCCCGTATATAATATATATAATAGAATTAGGTGTAATATGATAAATAATGTTATTTATGAGAGATGTTGTGTGTTATGTACCTAAAGCTTGGAGTTACTAGTGTTCGTAGAATAAGCACTTTCTAAACAGCATTCATTCTTATGATTTTACCATGGTATCCTTGTTGTTGAATTCGTAAGAAAATAATGTAATACTCCTAAGGAGTAAAGGGGAAGAAGATTGTATGCAAGAAGAGTAAAACTGCGTTTATAATATTTAACGAAGGAGTTGGTGTATGCTATTAATTATATTTACGTTTATATGCTAAAAGTGTTAAATTTGTGTATTAAAATCTGTAAATTTATTAGTTTCGAAGGGTTTTTATTGTGCTGACATAGCTTTTATTAATAAGCGAATGTTTTTTCCAAAGATGTGTTCTTGTATTTTGATATCCAATTACTATTATTATGTAGGTAATTTGTCTTTTGTACATAATATACTTTAAATTAAAAACATTTCTTTTTTAAAAGTAAGCTTTTCTTTTGTAAGTTACTAAATAAACTATGTGCTTCACACTATGAAGGTCATTTTAAGTAGCCGTAATTGTGAAATTGACATTTAAAACAAAAGATATTAAAAATCGTTGATGGTGTAAGCGCAGATAATATTCCATAATATTAATAAAAATACTTTAAAAAACTAAAACACAACAGTTAGATAGTTGAACTAAAAAATAGAAAATAAATAAAAGTTTAAATAAACTAGAAACAATGTGCTTTTGTAACTAGATGAATTAAAAGTAGAAAATAATTTCTATAAATTCAAAAAGAAAATAGAGTGATTAAGAAAACAAACATTTTATCGTAAAAAACCGTGTCGTGCTTTTTAAGATATTTTATATTGACTTTTACCAATATCTATCAATAAAATATTTACAATAATTGATATTTACCATAAAATGATTTATTTTCTTAATCACTCGATTTTCCTTTTGAGTATAACAAACGTGTTTCTAGTTTTCTCAAACTGTTATTTATTGTAAATAAGATATATAAATATCTACGTAATACTTCTATAAAACTAGATTTTATTCATAAACCAAAAAACCCTCTCTATCTGAATGTATCCAAACATATCGAAATATACTTACGCACGTGCCGCAACATCAAAAATATTTTTTTAAATTACAAGCTATTCAAAAATAACTGTATCCAATTTTGGACGAAAAAAAAGTGTATACCTATAATGCTGTACAAGAAATATTTAACATTAAGATCTTTTGATAATAACATATTTAAATTTCATTATGTACCATATGTAGTTGTTCATGGTCTTATACGAAACGAGTTGGCACAAACAATGACCAAGAGTGTAACAATCCCACACAATGTATGATTGGAATGGTAATCCCATTAAAAGATGTAATCGCGAATTTTATCATAATTTGTTATTTATCAGAAAGCTGTAGGTTAGAAAACCAAAAGTTAAGTAATCATACTGTCATAGCGTGCCGGTTGGAAAAAAATTACAGTAAACCATGACGTGCTCTATATTTTTAGATAGACTATTAGTAGCTCATGTAGAAATCTCTGCATATTTAAAAGAAAATCTTAACGTAGTCACGAGATTTATGATTTAATGAGACTTTTGAGACAACTTTTAGAACGATAAAGTGACGATATTTACGAAAATTCAGATTATTGTCTCTCGTTCCGAGGTTGACCGCATTTCAATGCTAAAGAGACTATATCATAATGAAATTAGTTTAATAGAAATATCGTTTCGTATAAGGTACCAATCGTTATAAGACTGAAACTAACTCATTTTATAAACCTTGATTATAGACCCAATCAAAAATTTTCCATTTATATAAATCATAACAGTTAAAAAACTACCACTTATATTATGTAACGACAGTTAAAATTATGTTTGTAACAAGGCCCAAGGTAAAGGAAGTGATATACGAGATTTAAGTAACTAAACCACCCCCAAAATAATAAAAAGTCTCCCAAAGATATATAATTATCAATGCTCATAATTGAGATTACCATAAGTACCAATAATTGAGCCTATCCAAGCATTCCACATTATATTAGAAATATTGTACGAATCATGAATTTAGTTTAAGTTACATTAAAGATACATTTTTGAATAGAAAACTGTTTCCTTGTAAAACATCTCTTATTTTGATAAGTTTTCGTATCATTCACAAAAATTTGGATATTTTTTTATTACTCTTGCAATATTTTCTTTGTTATCAGCTTTCGCACATTTTTCAAGACGCCATTTACAAGACGTCATTTACAATTCTAATTTAGAGGTTTTTTTTTTTTACAAACTAACCAGCTTACGTATGGGTATATAAATATAGTAAGTACAAAAGCTATGGTTTTTTGATGCGGAACCCTAACAACACTTAAGGTTAAAAGAATTTAACCTTAATTAGAATACTGTAAACAAGATAGCAAGCAACCAATTCCATTTAAAATCCACTTAGTGCTTGCAGTGTGTTTAACTTTTTACTAAAAACAAACATTTAACATTTAAGAACAACAACCAACAAGCGATAAGTCTTTATTGAATTGAAAGGCTTACCAACCACACTCAACCTAATTATTAAATTTAAAATAATAAAATATATTACAAGTCTAAATTAACAACTAAATATGGTCTCTTGTTTCTTATTTTATTTTTATTTTCTTGGATAATTCAATAAAACATAGTAATATTAGTCATAGTTTTATTATGAAACCAAGTTTTTACATTTGTTTCAAAATTTTGTGTACTATATACAAGCTAAAGTCCCTCACAAATGATATTTTTTGTAGTATGTACCTTTTGGTATCTCAGCACATTGTTCCACTTAGCATATAAGCGCGAGAATGTACACTTCAAATAGAAAGAATCGAAAAAACTACACAGAAACCGGAACTCGAACCAAAGTACTCTTGATTTGCGCTTTAGAGTATAGGGCTAGTGTTAGGTTTATAAATTATTGGCAAGAAGTAAAAAATGTATGTGAATGTAGTCCTTAAGCAGTTGATAATTCTGAAAGGTGTTTTTTGAAAGAGTGGCGTATTTAAAGTTTTGCTCTTAAAAATTTAACTGACGTTACATGCTGGAAAACCAATAGGAGCTGTTTTCGTATAAGAAGATTAATTAAAAATACAAACGCAAACATCAGTTTGCCTGACTCTCGATAAAATGGATAAAAGTCTGTGTAGTGTAGGACATTACCACTGTACCGAGAGTCAGCCAAATTCGCCCTTCTTGGTAAAATAAAAGAAGCTCATAAACTGCTGGTTCAGTTAGAAGCTCATAGGTTAAGGCTGGCAGTGTAAGTAAAAAATTGGCTGATCCAGCACCTTAACCTAAAAATCGCGGTTCTCTCAATAACTGACTAGCTCAGTTTTGTTGGACTCTCTATGGATTACCTTCAAATATGTTTTTGAACAATTGAAAATGTTTCCATAAAATGTAAGCTAGCTTTATAACTATTTCTAATCTCCACACGTAAACGTATGTATATGGATAATATGATAATTTTGATACATCTAAAGAAATGATTAGCTCGTGTTTGCAATTTATTATGCTCAACATATTATTTCGCAAAAAAACAACACCCTCTTTACCGCTTTACAACTTTGAATGGTAGAAGGATGTGATTTTATTACCATCCAACGTGATTTAAATTCCACAGCAAGGGATAAATCCAATAATCATAAAAACTCAGCTACTGAAAGGAAAAATCACTCCAAAATATTATGTGATACTTGTATGCAAAAAATAATGTAAATGTTTTGAATTAACGCTTAATATCAAAAAAATTTTAGAGTAGTAAAAGTTCTTAGTCTTTCCATGTATCTCCCCGACAAAAGATTATATTTATTCGATTTTTTCGTTAAGAAAAATTTTTAATGGCATTAATAAATTATAGCATATAAAGTAATCACGGAGGTAGGTTTTTTTAAGTGTCGCCATTGTATTTTCATTTCTCCTTTAAAATCGAACTTAAATCACGTGTAATTAGAAAAATCCAAATGGAAAATGGAAAGAAAGGAGGGAATTTTCGTATATTTTTTATTTTTCAATTTATAATATATAAAGAGGGAACAGGCACAGTTTTAAACAAAAGTAAATATTTTAGTAATATTTTAAATTGCATACACCTTGGCTCTATGAAGCCTTTTTCAAAGTCTTTCTCAAGTATCTAAATCAAGAAAAATTATTAAACAATTGATTCAAATAGCAATTTTGTTTAAAGTTATTTTTAAGTCACACGCACAAGATTTTGAACGTAATTGTTCATGTTGCTGAACAGAAACTGGAACTCTAAACACACACTTGAAACATATCTGAGTAGGTACACTCTCTATTAAATTACCTTTTTTCTTAAAGCTTTTTCCAAACTGAGCCAATTTTAAAGATCACCGCCAATTTTTATGTCTTTTCGGATACGTACCCTAAACTCACACTGGAAACATAGCTAAGAACACTCTACTTTAAATTAAATTTCAAAAGAACCTTTCAAGAGAACTTTTCTTGTTCGATAAATACATAAGACTTTTGCGAGTTTACGCTGTTTGCAATATTTTTTCATTGTAAGGCTAACTTCGCTGCACTACTTAATGTGAAATATTTCGAAATGGGCACAAATATTTTAGAGTAAAATAATTACTGTCAATTTTATACATTAAAGTGTGAGAAAATTTGTATATCATTATTTACAATCGATTTAAAAGACTCTTATGAATAAGAATCTTTTATAAAATTAATGACAAATTTAAGATAATAAAAAATATAAGATGATAATTATATAGTAAAAAGTAGTATAAAGTAAATAAACTTAACAAACAAGCAAATACTTTAGCAATAATAGAAATAATTATATTTAGTGAGTAAAAAACAGCGCAAAGCATTCATTTTGTCTTCTTAGTTCTTACTTACTTACCCATAATAAAACGACATTAACTTTGATTATTTCATATAAATATTTCCATCATTAAGACGAAAGAAATTATATGATATAACAAAGAAACCAAAGTGTTGTTATTTAGATATTAATTTACTGAGTGTAAAAAATAATTTGATGTTATGTATATTATTTTTAAACACTGGTTATTAATTGGAGAAAGTAAAACTATAGTGATCCAAGTAACACTATTAGAGTTTCTAAGCGAAATTAATTATATTTTATTTATATTTATAAAGGTTAATATTAACCATTGTAGACCTTATGGAAAAACTATATTATATTAAGTTGTATGTAATTAAAAAAAATAATATTCGTTCTTAGACATTAGAAAAATAATTCTACATGAAGTAAAAGGTAGTTCTTGGAACAAATGGTGGCAAAAGGCAATTGGATGAGTATGGCTTTGAATAATTATGATTTTTTTGTGACCAGATGATTTTATTTTAAGAACATGATACTTGAATCAATATGTTTCTACTATCATCAATTGAAAATTACTGCTATTTAATTACAGCTATTCATTTTGTAAACTTTTTTTTTGCATTAAATGAAAAAAGGTAATGCATGAATAAAAGAGAGCTTATGAAATTGAAGCAATTAAGAAGCGAATTCAGTTTAATCAATGTCTGCTTTGAAAGCAATGTTTATTATAAATAAGATACCAATATAAACAAGTCGTGGATAGAGTCTGGTGCGACCCATGATGTCCACACGAATAACTTTCCAGCATAATAAAAAGTTTTAGAAAATTTAAAAAAATAAAAACTCTACCGACTCGAAACGACTCGATCGAATGCTATAAAATTCTTTTCGGGTCATATTGCCGTTGTTGATACGCTTTGATAGACACCTCAACAAAGTCGATATCAATAAGGATAAAATTTTAAAAACTCTCTCGGCTCGAAACGTCTCGATCGAATGTTATACAATTTTTTTCGGATCCAATTACCGTTAACTGTCTTCGAGCGACATTTCAATGATTTCGATATCATGTCTACGGACGTACGTACACACACACATACACACACATATTTCTTCTAAATTAGTGTTAATGTCTTGTCCTTACCATGAAACGTAAAGATAAGTTGGAAATTTCGTTTTCGAAAATCGGACCCATTACAATAGTTTCCTATAGTAGGAAGTTATTAAACATTCAAATCTTTGATATAAATAATTATTTAAATAAAGTATAAATAATTTTATCCACTTTCCTCCGCGTAGCGCGCCCCCAAATCACGAACTCCCATTTCGCAATTTTGTATAGACATTAGTTTAGAAGTATTTTCTGTGCTCGCATAGAGACTCCAAGTTTGTTGGAATTTTACGTCGAATGCAAATACCAGCACCTATCTAGCATGTAAAGAAACGAAATTTTAGTGGGTGTTTTTCTCATTTTCGAGGGGTTGCAACGTCGATCTTTCTATTCCGTTAATATGATTTTAACTCGCGCCGAATGGTAAAAACCCCAACATTCTAGCTTGCATAAAAGTGCAAGAGTAGTTTAAGGTTTCATTTATCTCTATACCAAAATTGATTAAACTTGATTCAGCAGTTTAGTCGTGAAAGTCGTTTATTATATAAGTTAGGATAATGCATTAAATTATGTACCTCTCACAATTTGTCTGTTAAGGAAGTATAATAATAAGTATAAGAATAAGTAATATGCTTATGAACTTCAAAAAAACTGGAAACTGCATTTAAAGAAACGTCTTTACTTTATGCTTAATGTACTAAATATATTGCGAAAATTGTATGTATTTGATTTCCCTATGTAAGCAACATCTTATGATTTCACTTATTTAAAAAAAATTTGAAAATGTGCACATATTTACCAAAAGGAATTATTTTTACCAAGTTCCATAAAAAAAGGAATATTTGCGTTAGATTCTATGCGTTACGTATTTAGAAAATGTATCACACATTCTGTATATATGAATAAAATGAATAACACATAAAATAAACGGTAAATACATATAGAAAACAAGATGCCAACACAAAAGAAAGACAATAAGCGATTATTTCTTTTCCAAAACAACAACAACAACTTACTAAAAATGCTCGTCATTATGCTATAATTATCTTTTATTAGTATTTAGTCATAATGTTCTACACAAAAAATAAAACGAACCGAAACAAAAAATTAAAAAAGAAAGAAATAATTTTTTAATTAGGTGATAAAAGACAAAAATTTAAATAAAAATTTTAAGAAATATTTTAAATAGTTTCATGACCATTTAAGAAAGACTTTAAATACTTCCAAAACAACTTCATATTACATACATCTATCTATTTTATCATATTATTTTATACATTTTATAATACAAAAATCTTTAAAAGTGGTATTTTAAACTAAATGGGTAATATTTTCTAAAATATTTTCTTTTATGAACTTTTAACTAGAATATTTATTGTAATTATATACTTTAAGACGTTCAAATTTGTATTCATGAAATTTGTTAATTTGTGTATAATCAAAAATATTTAACTTATTATTAAATTATTTTATCGAAGCATATTGGCATGAGTAGCTACAGTCATTTCAAAATATCTTAAAAAGCGCCCCATGCTTTTTATTCCATGTATTTATGTAATATGCAAGGTATACTAAGTTTAGTCCCAAGTTTGTAATGCATAAAACTATTGATGCTGCGAAAAAAATTTTGGTATAGGTGGTCATTAAATCACCTAATTAGTCCATTTCCCAACACGATAACTGAAAATCGAAAAAAGATATCAAGTTGAAATTTTTATAGCGTACTCAGTGCTTAAAAAGTGAGGTCGAGTTCTGAATGAGTAACATATACGTCAATTGGGCTTTTCTGTCCTTAGAACCCATCTTGTAAGCTGTTACAGATAGAACAAAAGTTAAATGTAAAAATAAACAACTATAAAAAATTAACAACTATTGTTTGAAACATTTTTTCGTAAACATCACGGTTTACCTGTGAGGGCGCAAATTGTATAGTATGTATCATATAGCAATATCAATTATGTATGTGTGACATGTTTTTATGTGTAGTAATATGACAGAATAATCAACACTATCTATACATGGTATTTCAAAAGTCACAAACAGTCATGGGTGGGCGTCCTTAGATATTCAAGGTCAAGGGTTGCGAAAATTAGTTTTTTGTGAATATCCAATCTATTTTGCCTTCAATCGTATTAATATTTGTTAAAAGGTTGCAGAAGATAAAATTCTCTGCAAATTTGTCTATTTATTTTCTACTTTTCAGCTACGGAACCCTTAACTCGGCTACGGAACCCTAAACTCGCATATGAAACATATCTAAGAACACTCTCCATTAAATTGTCTTTTTTCTTAAAGCCTTTTCAAAATTGAGCCAATTTGGAAGATCATCGCCCTAAATTCGCACTTGAAACATAGTTAAGAACACTCTCCATTATATTACCTTTCAAACAAAACCAAAAACAATCAAAGTGGATTTATCCGTTTTGGCGCTACGATGCCAGACAGACAGACACACACATAGCGGTCAAACACCCCTTTTTTTTTGGTTCGTTGGTTAAAAGGACAGAAAGTCACCCAAATTAATATCTTTCCTGTACCTCCACCATTTTCCTATTTTATTTTTTTATCTTGAAGAACTTGATCGGAATAATTTGACAAACCATCAGATTTATAAAATTTATTGTATTGTTATCAGTTCTTGATAAGTTTGCGAAGTTTCAATTCCATTCGAATTATTGAAGTGAATGAAAATCATGTTCAAAGATTTCGTTGCATACTTACCAATTAATTGTAAGATGGATTAAAATTTGTACATTTAGAAATACCGTATTGTATGTAAAGATAAAATTTGATTGATCTGATGTAGGTATTTAAATGATACGTATAATTTTTTTTTAAGATGTTATAAAGTATAAATATAAAAGTATGAGATGAAATCTGTATATGTGATAATGATTATGATTATTATTATTATTACATATCCTGTTTACATATCAAACATATGTTTCAATATATCTATAATATACATACAATTGTACATTATTATGAATAAAACATTATCATATGTTGTTTATTTTCAAATATATTTTATACTTATATTTTATTCTTTTGAAGATGATCAATCCATTTATTCCTACCTATATTACTTACATAAAATATTTTATTATTTTTATTGTACCAAATGCAAAGTATATGGGTTTGTAGTAATCATAAACAAAACAATTTTCGGATTTTTCATACATATTTATATTGAGATTCCTATTATTTGTGGGCAAACTCGAAAGAGGAGATGGATCAAAAATTGATTGAAGTTTTAAACGGTGAGAGATACAGAAAATGGTTAAACAAACAATTTTTGTTTGAAAGTCTTTTTAATACTATCAATAGTTCGATAGAAATATTCGACAGAATTATTTCTCAGTTACATTTTGTTAAAACTCATGTTATAAAAGTAAGGCGAAGATAATTTTAGAAAAAGAATAATATAGATACAGTAGTTGTAAAAAATATAAATATATTTTGAATTATTTAATTTTGATAAATAAATATTCTTTTGCACAGTTGAGAAAAGGTAATTCTTCTAAAATCTAAAATCTGTAAACTTTAAAAATAATTAACAATGTCTCTGTCGACAATAATAATTTTTTGATTTTCTTTATTCTAAGATTGTGTTAAGGCTAAGTTTTTGTCTGTTTTTGAAATTTTTTTCATAGAATGATTTTATAAGTGACATATAAATTGTAAGAACATTTTAACAAAAATAATTTATGCTAGCGCTAGGTCACAACGTCAATCGTCCAGGAATATTAATGGGTGAATCACTATGGCCAAAACATTTAAAAGGTGCTTTTTTAAAGTTTACATAAGCTTGAAACTAAATAAATAAATTAAATCGAGGAAAAGTCTTCAAACGAAAAATGTTTCAAAGTCACACATCTTATACCGGCAGCGAATTCGATACAGATATCATCAAAAGGTGGATCCTTAAGATCTCAAACAGGAAATTTTGGGATAAACTCCAAATCAGCCATTTTCAGGACAATAGTATCTTATTACCTTTCAAAAAGAAAAATTTAATAATGGGTACATTGTGTTTGATAAAATAATGATAGTTTCAAATTATTGTAGAAACTTGTCAAGCGATAAGCAATCAAAGTAAAGAGTCGAAATTAACGAAATTGTAGACTTGATCCCAAATTCAAAAACCCCACCACCAATTTTGTTTATTTAGCAGCTGCTTTGACGCATTCTAATTATTGTTATGAAAATTTTAAGCAAAGTTTTTGACTTTTTTAAACAATTAAACATCGGGAGAATTTGCCAACTTTGTTCAATTCGATTTACTTAAAGTTTTTTGAAATTATATGGCATTATTTTTCTTTGTTTTAAATTTCTCGCATACTTTTAAATCTGATGAAATTTGACTTCTAGCATTCATGGGCTGGGCAATGATGGATGAATGAATCACAGTAGTCATCAGACGTAAAGATCTTTTTTAAATAGGTATATTGTAATAACAATACGACGCAGCAAATAATATTTTTTCCTAAAAATAGACTGTAGGCGTTATTTTATATGGCATTAAAATTATATTATTATCATTAACAATGGCTACTACTTAAAAGGATATTACGTGATACATAAATATTACTCTTATACTTATATACCGTATGTACTAAGTATAATGTGGCCTACATATTGTAGGCATACTCTAATACATGCATGGGCAAACGTGGCTTAGAGAAGCCACTTAGACTTCTGTATCTAAAATACGAGTAAGACAGTGACAACCTATCCAGTGACAACCAATGATACGAGTAAGACAGAGAGACAACATTTTTTTCTACCTATATCGTTACTATAAGAGAAACTGAGATAGGTAGACGAGTCGTACTCTCGTCTCGCTTCCTCCTCTATAAGCAATGCGGTCTTGGATAAAGGCATACACAATAAAGTTTATGGCACCCAATAAAGTTATAACAATGGTGATTGATTTGCAATCTTCGATAACCATCAAAATAAATTAGATATGAAATAATTTCACGCCTAGCTTTTATTTCTATTCGTCAAGTTGTAGGTTACTATAAATTGAAAATGCTATCGTTCAATAAATATTTTTATAAATTTATTTTCTTCGAAAAGAACGGTGCATTGTTGTACTTTCTTGATAAGGTGACACACATCATTTGTATTGTTGATAGATGTTGCTACCTAAGCGATAATTGTGTTAAAGAAAAGTTTAGTTACTAGAGTGCAAGCAGCCGAAAGAATCTCTATTCTATTTTTGTTTTCAAATAAAACATAATAAATTTTGTGTGCAAAAAATAAATTGCTTGTATTTACAATTGACCAATGTACTTTTTATTTAAAAATACCCACTACAAAATCCATGTTATGAAACGGAATAGTTCGTCCCTAATGTCAGTCAGTGTCAAGAAGGGTTTTGGTATTGGGAAGGTCAATGTTTAAAATCGAATATTGGGACTGTCAAAACTTGGCATTATAAATTTTAAATTTTATTAATCCATTATTGCATGGTATGTGTCACTGAATTTTCATAACCACTGATATATATAGCTCAGCAACTACCTGCAAAGTTTCAACTCCCTATCTTTTACAGTTTTGGAGAAAATGGACACCAACGATTATGAAGAAGTGTTCTAACAAAAAATGTTATGTTTTTTTATAAAGTTGTACATTTTTGAGACTTTTAAACTTTTGATCAAGCTCTAACAGTTTACAAGATGAATATTACACGGACCCAAGATCCAATTGACCTACGTTGCTCAATAACAAACTCAAACTCGCTTTTTATATCTTGAGCGCGCTATAAAATTATTTTAGCTTCATATCGTTTCGTTTTTGAGTTATCGTGATGACGGGTGGATGGACTAACGAACAGGTGGACGGACAACCGAAAATGGAATAATATTAATTAGTTATCAATATTTCTAAACGTTATAAACTTGAGACTAATATAAGTATACCATGATGTATATATTTCATACAAACATACAGGATAAAATAACGACACACCTTTATATAGATTAAAACATAAATATGTGCCATAAGTTTTTAGATCACCCTATTAAGCTACAAACTCTTAACACATAATTTTAATTAAAATAAATGTATAATGACAACAATATGTAATAATAAAAGACTTTGATTTAATCATGTATGAATAAAAGCATCATGTTAGTCATATCGCACGAGTTTCTTACTTAATTTACTGATGATTTATATCAAATCTGACTTTTATTTTAAATAATATGACCTTATTGTTATAATTACTATAGTAAGTATATATGATTGTTGTGTTATAAATCATCAAATCAAATCAAATTATAATATAAATCATAATCAAATCACTTGTCTTCATTGTTATTACTTAAAATTGATTGTTATTTAATTTTAAATATATTCTGACCTTATTATATTCAATATTCATGGATAATCTTCATCCGATTAATGAAAAAGATGAGGGTATAAAAATCATAGCCTATTTTGAAAACTGTGTCAGTTATATACCTATGCAATTATATTTTTTATTGATTTTTATTGATGTTCTAACAAAAAAACATTTTCGTATAGGTTCCCTAATCTTACAATTTTCAGATTATAAACTTGTTGAAAAGGTAGATTTTTTTATTTCTAAAATCTCTGAAGAATAATTCTTTTGGTCAATTATATCCTTAGCAAAAAGCCATATATGAACTCACCAGAAGAACTGTTCCTTTTATTTTATACTTTTTATGTAGGTACTAGCTTGTATTAGCCCTCTTTGCTCAATGCTTAACTTTATAAACGAAAACTGTTATTAAATTCCTTGCTTTTCCCTTGAACTTTTTCTTTCTTCCCTTCAAAGATGACCCTTTCTTAACATCCGTAAAATCCCACGAAAGACCTATCCCTTATTATTTAGCAAGACCTCAACCAGGCTTGTCAAAATAAAAACAGTTCTACAAGGTAACGAGTTGCTAAAATAAGCGATTAACACTTCTGAATATTCTGGCAGTAACGATTATTATTCCATAGATAAGATTGTTTTGAAATATTAAAGTTTGTTGAAACTACACTCTTGAGCGTACAACAATTGAGCGGCCGACATTAGCAGTATAGGGAATGTTATTCAGGAATTTTACATAATCTCCAGACTAGTATGTGTCGACATGGTAGTCTTCTCCGATAGTAAAACACAACTTTGTCATACGAAGGTGTCAGAGGATGGATAGAAATAGTCCCTTTTTAATTCGTCTCGTGTAACAATTGAACAATTTATAGTACTAATTTTTAGCAAATACACACAATTGTTATATATTTATCCAATTAAAGTGTGTGTTAATTTTATTTGTGTACAGTAATTTACTAAAAGTAAAATGATGAAATGATATAAGAGCTGGCACAGTCAACAAAATTGGATTTCAAGGCGGCTGTATTTTGAATATTTCTTTCTCATTGAAATTAAGTAGGGATAAAGTTCGCCCGGCATTCATTGAGGTGAGTTGCGTTAGCTGAGTTTACTAGTGCACATTCTCTGTCAAAATTGCTGATTTTAAGTAATTTTTTCAAAATAATTTTTTCATGGTAACTAAGCAATATAAATTATAGTTGCCAAACAATTACAGTTTTGACGTTGCTAACACGAATTCACTGCTATAATTTCAATATGATTTAGTTTTATAAATACAGAGTGATCAAGATATAAGAGGCTCGATATTTTCATTTTTAATTTAAGTAGACACTATAGAATGTAAAAATAACAACATATTCATCATTCCCGACTTCACAAGAACTTTTAATAAAATGTTATGAACGATTAACAATCCAAGTTAGTTTCAAGAATAAAATATAGGTATTTGTTGGATTGAAAACTGCATTATGGAGAACCTTATTCGCAACCACCACTTACAACTGACAACGCAATAGTAACAAATACAATATGACTTTTAATACGAAGCGATTCATTTGATTCAAATATTACGTGCATTAACTCCGATCGTCTTTTACCTTCGCCACTATAAAATATCATTTTGATTTGTCAAGTAGAAATTCGGTTGTTTTCTAAGCGTGAATCCTGCGCTAAGTAACGTCACCGCTCTAATGCAAGATGTATTTAATCTCGACCTTTTAGTTCAACGAGAAAAAATATCTTAGATTTCACCAGCCATTTGTAAATTTATTTTCGAAAGCGTTACCAGTTCTCGAACCAAAAAAGGCATATACATGTTTAATCAAGACGAATTCGAATGAATTTCTAACATATAATTTTCCCACACACATACATTCCAACATTGTAGACAACAATAAAATAAATAGTGGTGTACACAATAATTGAACAACTACGTTCATACTGGGTGATTTTTTAATTTCTACCATTTTATTTCGACAACAGAATGGAAAATCATAAAAATCGAAAACGAATATCGGCTCCTTTTTAGTGGGAATAAAAAATAGTGTATATATGTAAGGGCCTAAATGGCCGAGCGGTCTAAGGCTTGGACCGTTTGTCTATTTAGACTTAGGTTGCGGGTTCAAATCCAGGTAGTGGCAGTGTGAACAATTAAAATTATTGGGGGCGGTAGAATTGATCACATTGTCGTCGCTTGGATAAGAATGAAGTAACCGAATCCACCCACATCAAAATGTAATTGTAAATATGCATGCAGTTAAATGAATAAAAATTCACAAATAATGATGTAGGTGGCCTCTGTTATAGTCGTATATGTCAGAGAAACGGAGGTTAAAAATATTTTCTTGATGGGATTTTTTTAACATGAAAATACTGGAATTTGAATGTCAAAAATTGAGGTCTGAGATAAATGGTTTTAGACTAAAAGTGGTTTTTTTTGCGGCAAAGAACAACAACATATTTTTAATAAAATATGTATTTATTTTTCAAAAAACCAAGTTAGGTAGAAAAAAATTCTCAGTTTTCATTTCGCTTAAAAATGAGCATAAACCACATACCTGATTTGCTTTTTTGATTTTCCATGCCATTTTTGAAATATACGAGTAAAAATTTAAAAAAAAAAATCACCTTTATAGTAGTAGGTATAGTAACAAGGTACTCACAGTGTATTGTTGTATGTTTCATGAAATGAATATATAATTAATTTGTTTGTTAGAATAATGAAGAGGAATTATAACAATTTTGTTATATATTTATGAAAATAAAATATAATAATGAATGTGGTTTTATCAATGCGGGCAAATAATTCAATTTCTCTCTCTTCTCAAAATGGTATATAACTCTCTAAACTCTACAGTGTATATGTATTCTAATGCGGGCATCTGAACATTTTTATCGAATACAATGTATATAATAACTATATGTCCATATTATACAAGGAGCTGGTACAAAGATCTTACAGAAGAAAAGGGAGAAAAAATCTTACAAAGACAGAAAAAATAAAATTTGCAACTTTTGTAATATCATAAAAAATTAGTATTTATAATAACGACTTGAAAATTATGTCAAATTCGATGTTGTTCTAAATGACGTAACAACTTAAGAATCTAAGTTAATGCACTTAGTTTTTCAAATGTGCTTGTATTGATGCTATATTATAAATAAAGTTTTATATAAAGCTTTGAAAAATGACAAGTGAAATTTACAAAATTTAAAAAGTCCCGACAAGTTTTACAAGAAGATTTATTCCTTGTTAACCGATTTTTGAAAACTTAGGTATAAAATGTTCTCAATCAAGTTGATCCGACCGTTTAGGGGCTCCGATTCTACTGAGAAACACACAGACGTACAGATAAGGACTTTAAACGTATAACAATCCTTCTTTAATCAATATCAAAGTGATGGTCAAGGACATCAGATGAGAAGAAAAGAATACTTAGAGAGCTATCATTTTCTGGGACAAATTTTTGGAAATATTTCAATTGAAATTGAAATATTTGAGTTGACTTTGTTCTTTTGACTTGTTTTGAATTACCTACTTATTTTACCATTTCACTTTTTGAAATGAAAAAATTTGTAGCGCAAGAGCTGCGTTAGCTAAGCGAATTCCCTCTTCAGGAATGGAAAAAATAACACATCAGAGATTTGAAAAATAACGCATTTTTAATTTTTAAGAATTTTTTATTTCGAAAACTAAGTGTCTAGAGAAAAAATCACAACAGCACTTTTTTGTTTAAAGCTAACTGATCAAAAAATACAAAAATATTTTTTATTTACAAAGTTTTTCAAAATTTTGTATTTTGCTTTTAATTTTGTACCCCCCCCCCCCATCATTTGTTTAGCAGCCGGTTTTTCTCATTAACAAACTTGACCTTTTTATTACCAAAGTTCTTCTTGATAACAAATTTTATTCAAATCGGACTTAAATTGCGACCGCTAGAACCATAAACGTACAAACACATACATACATACACGAAATTATTCCAAAATTTCACCATCAGTACAAAAGCAATCAATAGCTCCATTTCCTTCGACCATTCGGTAACAGAGTTTTTCTTTTTCTTAAGAATATGAATATATCAAATAAAAAATTTGCCCTATAATATTTTAGAGATTCTCTGTATATAATCATAAATTATACATTGTGTATTGTATAAATTCCTGTATGTATTATTATATTGAAGAATAATAATGGATATAATATCAACGTTTTATACATAAATTATATTAAATTAATAATTTTTATATTATCAACAATTTTGAGGTCACATTTAATAAAATTTAAAAATTAAAAAAATGCAATCAAAAATTGTAAAATTGTGGAAATGTATATTCACGTTTAAAGGGTGTGGAATTCGTATCAAATAATCCGGAAAGAATTGAAATAAGATTTGTATGTCAAATAATTACCAGCAAATTTTTAATTCCTTCACCCACTTAAAATTAATTAATATTTGCTACTTTTTCAGCGAATCAAACATAGTCCGACACTTTGAAATTAAAATGTGTTCTTGAATTGTTTTTTGTTGGAGTTGAAAGAAAACTTCAGTGCCGGAGAGTTCTGCTATTAAAATAAGAAAACACCAAATATTAATCAGGTTTATGCTGTTAAAGTAATCAAAAATTTGCCAGGTCATAACTTAAGGGGGCATTTTGATCTAGGAGACTAAATCATAGGCATTTTTTCTCAGATTATAAAAAAACGAAAAACATTTTTGTAGCCATTTTTTTCGTATAATATTTATTGATATTTTAATAATAAAATAAATAATTTAAAAAAAAAAATTATTATGAAGGGACGCGGCTCCCTGGTTGACACTATTCCAGAAGCAGTAGAAGCTCGCAGTATAGAGCGATCATTCCGAGCTTTATTACCAGAAAATCCGTTGTATTTCAAAAAATAATTCGAATTAAAAAACATCCTTAAACGAATATATTCTAAACGGTCTAACCTTTAAAAATTGCGAAAAACAAAAAATCGAACTTCTAGACCAGAATACTGCCTTAAGTAGTGCAACTTTCCCAATATATTGCTAAGTCTATTCGAGCTACCTGATAACTTCTGACTAATTTTTGATTGAATTATTCGTTTTTGAAATTATTGATTACTTATAGCCACCTGTTCAAAAAACATTACTAATAATTAATTTAAAAAAAATCTATTGGTAATAAAAAAATTTAATTTAATATTATTATTTTTATTGATATACGCCAATAAAAATCAATAATTTCATAAAAACCTAATGAAATTAGATAAAACTTAAATTCATTTGGGTTGAAGAAAAAAAACGTAGTTTTTTATCATACCTAACTAAATTATTATATTAAATAAATAAAAAACAAACTTTATGTTAGATTGGATTTTAAGAAAAAAAAAAAAATTAAACAAATACCGAAGAACCCCAGCTGTATTTATATTAAATTATTTTTGATTAAAAAAATTTAATATGGCAGGTGATAATTTTTTATTTAAAAATTAAATTATTTAGTTTCATTTAATATATATGTTCTTTTTTATTCATTTGTTTACTGAATTTTTGGAAAAAGGGTATTTTTATTAAAAATCAAGGTAAATAGAAAATCAAATGGGATTTTCTATTTTTACGCAGATAATAGTGCGTTATAATCAGTTTATTTTTTGTAACGGTGTTATTCAGATAACTCCAAGCTACTTAGAAGTGTCATTTGAAACACTACTTGATTTATCTACCATCAATTTTTAACAATGGATTCTTGCTGTGACACTAAAACCATCAAAACGAGTTCGATACAGGTACCATAAGATAGATTATATTTTAAACAGAAAATATTCTTACGAGCTAAAAAATTTATATGCTAAAAATTTACAATAGCTATGACAGATCTTAATGGAAATTATCTTGGATTGGATCTAATTGAAATAAATCAAATTAAGAATCTACTTAGGAGCTATGTTATTCGGTAACCCCTTTGTTCGAAATTTTGATCTAAAATTGTATAAATAAATAAAAACGATAGATAGTCATGGAGACTGCCGACAGAAGTGAAAACTTAAAACTTTGGAATAACCTATAATATAACTAACTTATATATAACTAACAATTATTTTCAATTTTTAAATTAATTATGATACTTATGACTACTGAAAACTGCGAATTGTGAAAATTGAATTTATTAATATACTAGCTAAACCTGGGCACGTTTCGCTGTGGCTTTGTCTGATATTACTGAAACAAATTTTATATTTATACTAGCGGCCCCGACGGACGTTGTCCCGTAAAAACGTAACTCCAATTCATGAATACCTATACTACGTTTAGCCTGTCCGCTAAACCCATCCCGCTAAACCCCAATTTAACTCCTATTTATTGGAGTGGCCTGACCTTCGACCTTTGGCCTGACCTTTGATAGTAGAGCTCGCTGCGCTCGCATATGGCTCTAATAAATGCCTATTGACAATACCTGAATACTATTAAAAATACATAGTACACATACTATACATAATGTGATATGATTTATATGCGCTCCCACCATTTAATGAAATTTCATTTTTTTGGTACGGAGCCCTCAAAAACAGTTGTACTGGACCAAATTGTAAATCTAAACCATCCTCGAATCCCCTTGAACTCACACAAAAAATTTCATCAAAATCGGTCCAGCCGTCTAGGAGGAGTTCAGTCACGTACACACGCACACAAGAAATATATATATTAAGATGAACAAGTATAAAAAGACAGAGTATAAAAATCGCTTCAAAATCGCATTTCATTTAAAAAATGAAAAGAAGTTTTGGACAAAATAATGAAAGATTTTATTAACAGTAAATTAAAATTCCACTCTTTACTTTAGTATGAATATGGGTCTTACTCTTAGGTACTTGTGGTTGTTTATTTTAATATTTTTATGTAAATAATCCCAAAAATTTGAATAGAAATTAATTTTTTAAAACTTTTGTAACCAAAAAATGGCTCATAATAAAAGTAAAAAGTAATTTTGTATTTCATTTTGTGTTTATTTATTAAAAGGGTTGGATTTATGTCATTCATTTCTCATTGAAAATATTATTTTCTCATTGTAACAAAATAAAGTTTGTAATTGTATGTATATCTCTATATATTATAAATGCGAAAGTCAGCATGTTTGTTTCTTTGTTTGTTTGTTACGCTTTCACGCTAAAACTAGCGAATGGTTTTTAATGAAACTGTACGGCAATATAGCTCATACTTCAGAATAAGACATGATATATAATTTATAGATAAGATACATTAATAAATAAAAGATACATTAATAAACAAAATTTTAAAAATTTTAAAATTAATTGCAGATTTCTGTAAAAATAGTCAATATAAAATGTTTCACGGCCATCTTCTCTATTATAATCAATGAATAATTACTACTATACATTTAAAAAAATAGAAAACCATACATATATTTTACCTGTATAAAACAATCCTTACCATTATTTCGAGTGTTATAGAAAAGGGATAAGTGAGAGCAATCTTTATTAATCTTTTTAACCCAGCGAAGCGGGTGGGTATCACTCTAGTATTGTATATCATCTATGTCACACGACAGTGTATATGTATACATGTCTGTATGTATGTAGGGTATGTATTTGTGTACATATTCAAAATACTTTTTAAAATGAAAATTGTTTTCTGTTTGTCGCTTAAGGCCCGCACATTTATACATCACATGTATGTATTTACTTTTAATTATTCGCATCGACTATGAATAATAATTATGTGTATAACATGTATGAGAAACAGAATGAATGGTACACAGGTTTTTAATTGTTACATAATACATAAACATCTTGATTATTTCTTCTGAAAGAAACAAGTCACAAAAATAAACATGAAATCTTCTCTATCGCAAAATTAAAACAATGAAAATTACTGAACTGAATTCTCATTATAAACGAATTGCCCATTTTAATTTCTTGTTGTCTATGTCTTAAAATGTGGTTGTCTAAAAATTGGAATCGGATCCATACCGAAAAAACTAAAGAAATTGACGATGATCTTCTAAATCGATTCAGTTTGAAAAAGGGATGACACATAATTTTAGTATATACATATATAATTACCATGGAAATTAATGGCTAAATAAACCTTGGTCAATTCATTTCGAAAATTGAAATGGTAAAATAATTTTGTAAGTCAAAATAATAATTCAAAATAACAAAGTCAACTTAAATACTTCAATTTCAATTCAAATATTGCCAAAAATTTGTCCCAAAAAATGATAGCTCTCTAAGTATCCTTTTCATTTCATCTAATGTCCATCACTTTGATATTGCGTTAAGGAGTGGTATGAGTATAAAGTGTTTATCTGAGGTTCTGTGTGTTTCTCAGTGGCATCGTAGTCCCTAAACGGTAGAACCGACTTGATTGAGCACATTTTATAGCTAGGTTTCCGAAAATCGGTTTACAAGAGGAGGTTTTTTGAATTTTGTAAATTTCACTTACAAGCCAGTTTAAAAAACAAACTAATTTTAAATTTTATTTTGTGTCAAAGCAACAATCATTAATTTTCTTACTCATTATACAGATGTAATGATACAAGAATGTGGGGTTTTTACGTGTTTGTAAATGTCAAGTTTTTTTGGAATATTCGTTTAACATCGTGAAATTTAGATTAAGGTCCTTGATTAAGAAATTCAAAAATTGTCGGATTGAAAAATTAGCCTATACCTACCCAAATCGGCGGTCGGGAAGACAATCAAAAAGGTCGTTAATGGACAAAGTGATTAGCAATTCTAAAACAACATTTCATTTCTACGATCAATACTTTTAGCGTTACACGAGTTACATCCAATTTCATGAACCCTTAAATACAACATTAAATATTTAATAAAAATTAAGGGTATAAAAATAGCTTATTTTATTCAACAACATTTAACCAACGAAAATAACATTTTTTAACGCACCTTTATTTTTTTTAAATACAAAAATAACATAACAAAACGTATATAATACAACAAGTATTGTATTTATTATTTATATATTTTTATAAATAAATAAAAAAATGTTATACAATAATAAAAAAAAAATAATAATAAAAAAAATATGATCATAATTTCATTTTATAGTTCAAAATTATGACGATTATTATTTTGAATGACATCCACCTACAATTGTTATAAAAAAATTATATTATTTCATTTGGATACACTTAACACGTGCTCATAAAAAAAGGATAAGTATAAAATATATTCACAGTCGTCACACAAAACAGCGGCTAGCTAAGTAAGACATAAAAGGATATTGCGTAGACTTAATTTTCTAAATTTGGTATAATCAAATTTTTATTTTTGAGAAAATTATGTTTTTTGCTTTAAGATAGTCGGTGTGGTACTGAAGCCGTGTGAGTGCGACTCCTGTAGGCCACACAACTAACTTCTCAGAGAGGGAAAAACATTAAAAAGAAGGTCTTGTTAGCCTTCATAGATAATTCTTCGAACATGTACTGCAGCTTATGCTGGAATGATCTCTATAGATTAACATCCACTTTTCAGATTCTGTTTATTCAGTTTTTTCCAGTTTTTTTATTACCAATAAAAAAGGGCTCAACTAATTCTGCTGAAAATTATCTTGCAGTTCTTAAAAAATAAGTTCTTAAATATGCGATTACGCGTTGAATAAGCCCAGTCACGTGTTAATGTCATAACTGGTTCACGAGATAATCGAGCGGAAAGAATCCGAACGAACATACGAACAAACGCACATAGACACACACACACACACACACACACATACATACACACACATATCACATTAAAAAAGTTTAATTCAGATATTGCGGCCTTGAAATATGTAAAATTGTAGATTTTTAAAATCGGCCCCATTACATTAACTCCCTCTGGGAAGTTAATAACCAGTTTTGATTGTGGATATCTTAAGACGTATTATCGAATCGGTTGGTATGAAATGACGATTAATAAATTAAGATCTCGAAGCCTCTACTATTACCGAAAACTCTACTGTTACTCTCCATTACCATTACCATTACCAATATTTTGCACTCTTTCATTTCTTTATGTTAAATTTGCAAATGATGGCAAAGCAGCCCGTTCTCTCTTATATACATTAATTAAAATCATATTGCCTCTACAATGATAAACATATGAACTGACTTTTGAAAATCCAGTACATTGATTGTTAAGATATTTCATCCAAGTTCGAAATACAAACATAACGTGGTTCATATTTTTATATTGGGAGTGTACTTTTAAATAAGTTTTTGGGTGCAGTTTGGTAGTAAACTTAGCTTATAAAATTTATGAATGAATTTACAAAAAAATTATTGTTATATTATTAAACTGAAGAGCCAGTCATATATTATGAAAGTACATCAAGATCTGAATATATAGGAAATTTTAAACTGAAAAAATTTGTTCTTGTATCAAAAAAATGTCGTCTATTCAAATTGTTTCAGACCATTAAAATTTTTTCCCAAAAATAAATAGTAGTATGTAGTTATAAAATAAAGAAACAAGTCGGGGAGAGCCTTATAATAATAATTACCTGCGTGGAACCTGTTAAGAGAACTTGAAAGTAATTATAATTTTAAGAGAATAAATAAAAATTGTTTTCGATTGACTCCAAAAAAATGAAGCGTAATTGATCACAAGAGAATGAAATATAGGGTGGAGTCGTCTCTACTTATTACAAATAAAATTTGATTTTGTATATTTAAGTAAGTTTGGGGCTACCTTTGAAACTCGAGATACCTTTCCTAACAGACAAAACTTTTTTCAAAATCGATTCATCATTGGGGTAAAAATCGACTAAAAAAAATCGACTAATTAAAAAATACATACAGTTGAACATATAACCTTTTTTTGAAGTCGGTTAATTATATATTTCAAAACGGAAAATCATTTCAGACATCTTTATACAGGATATAGCAACTTAAATAGCAAAAATTCAAAATTATTAGGTTAGGAAAAATGAAATGTCGAAAATATTTGTAAATAAGATTGTATCGAGCTATGTTTAGCGATAAAATCATATACGTAAGTCATTTTTAGGTTAAAGGATATGAAAAGAGGTTAATGTCCAGAAAAAAGCGGAGAACAAATTATTATGTATACAAGAACACAAACACAAAAAATGATAAAATATTTAGTTCATAAAAGTTTATAAATGTTAATAAACCATCTTAAGTAGCAAAAAAATTTTTTTAACAACAAATATGTTTAAAAAACACACAAAAAAGGTAAAAAATATACAAGATGATCTATTATACTGCGTACTTTATCAGCTCAATTAGCTTTTTTTGTTAAGTTATTTCTACACAAGTTTTATCAAAGATCGCATTCGGAAATAACTATGGTAGGTATTTTGAATTGAAATTCGGTATCATGTTACAGCAGTTTTAGAAAAAATTACAAAATGTCGAAGAGTGAAACTACAGGTTCTAATATTGCACGTATTTGCTTGTTTTGGTCATGGATATAGTAAAAATTACAAATTTTTATACTTTGGAGGGGGAATGTTGGTTACATTAGGATTATTTTTATACCATGCATATATGTAATATGCAAGGTATACTAAGTTTAGTCCCAAGTTTGTAACGCTTAAAAATATTGGTGCTACGCATAAAATTTTGGTTTAGGTGTTCATAAAATCACCTTATTACCCCATTTCCGGTTGTCCGTCCATCCGTCCATCCGCCCGCCTGTGGGCACGATAACTCAAAAACGAAAAAAGATATCAAGCTGAAATTTTTTCAGTGTACTCAGGACGTAAAAAGTGGGGTCGAGTTCGTAAATGAGCAACATAGGTCAATTGGGTCTTGAGTCCGTAGGACCCATCTTGTAAACCGTTAGAGATATAACAAAAGTTTAAATGTACAAAATATTCCTTATAAAATAATAACCAACTTTTTTTTGAAACATTTTTTCGAAAACATCACTGTTTAACCGTGAGGGCGCAAATTAGGCGAAAATTAAATTAGATGGGCATATTAGTTATGTATGTGTGACATATATGTATGTGTAATGTGATCAACACTGTCTTTGCATGGTATTTCAACAATTAACTCAGTCAATTGTTTGATTTCACTTGTATATTTTGCATTTGATGCTGCGCCAAAAATTTCACCTCTCATTAGAACGTAAGTTTTTAACAATCGAATATAAATCAAACGCATAAGCGCTACTATTTTTATGTTTTGTTACGGCTGCAATTCTCGATTTATAATTTTAAATTACTAAAGAACTAATAATATTCTTTCCCTCAAATATTGTTACGGACATTGCTTTAAACGATTACTGCTTTCCTCAGGTTTATTTTTCCGTCCTGTTTCCAATTTTTCGAGAATATATTTTCAGGATTTTGTTTCTTGAGATTTGTGGCTACGTAATCTAAACGAACCAACAATTCAAGTTTATCCCAAAGCTAACAAATCACCCTCTTCACCCATGTGTAATTCTTCTGAAAAAGAAAAAACAGGAATTCTAAATCAAAAAAGGATCATTTCGGTATGAATACAACAAAAAAGTTAAACAAAACAAACAATATAAAAAAAAACTTTTCCACTATGTCCGTTTTTTACATAAAAAAACATTTTTGTAGACGGCCTCCTCTTTTATAAATGCTCAAGGGATTATAGCCGACACTTGAGAACCCTTTTAAAAATTTTTGTTTCACCGTTTTAGAATAAATACATTGATAAAAAAAAACTTATAAAAATTGTTTTATACAGATTGTAAAAGAAAAAAAAAATTTAATACTTTTGTTATGTTCATTTTTATTAGTCTTTTTTTTTTCGTTTATGCTTTTTAATTATAATTAAAAAACTTCACAGAATAATACAATTTACGAAACTCAGTCGGTAAAAACATAACAATTGCATTTTGTGGTCCCAACGACAAGGCTGCGACCTATGATAGCAATTTTTATTTCCTTTACTAGTTCTCTTAACCATTGGAGTACTGATGGTACAATAGACCTTAGATTAGACCTTTTTCATGAAAAACAGAAATGCTTTTTGATAATTTTTTATGAAAATATACGTCGAGTAGAGCCTGTAACTCAAAAACTACGCATTTTTAACAATAAAAACACTAAGAAAAAAATTGTTAAAAAGTCACAATATTTTAAATATTTTTGGCTCCACCGCACACGTGATCTGTGATGTCAATCCGACAAGCAAGTACAATATAACAGTGTCAACAGTTGTATTAATATATCACTATTATCAACATTAAATGATGTCAAACCAACCTTCGTGTAACATCGTGTGTTTCCGAATGGTTTTCGCCAATTTGAATTTTTATGATTTTCATTGTCTGTTTTCTCGGTCATATGGCTTCAAAAAAATCGGGGAAAAAAATTAGCCCATTTATCAAGACATTTACTTTCATTTAAAAGAGAGAAAAAAAATGTGAAAAAGGTCTATTTACAATCTACTAGTACTAATACTTTAGAACAGAGAAAATTTTACCAATACTTTTCAAGTTATTTAAACCTTGATAAAAGCTAATCAATATATTTTTGTTATAAATAAAAATATCAATTCACAACAGAAATAGAAACTGATACATGGTACCTGTAAGTACCGTCGGTATTAACGGAAGTTAAAAAATTCAGAGAAATTTTAAAATAATAATAGTGTATTGTGTCTCTATAGTGTCATATATTTTAAGTTTTCGTTAAATGACTAATGAGTATTTCCCAAGAAGAAGAGAATGTATTTTTTTTTTAAATTGTAACAATATGACTTTTATAGGCGTATCGAGAGAACAGGCAGATTAAGACATTCACCTCCTTGTACCTGGATTTATCATTGATTTAGTTGGCTAAGTATATGCTTTTGCCAAAATACTTTGTCGAAATACTGTAAGCCAAAATTCCTCTTACAATTATTCCACAACTCTGGGCGAAAGTTCTAGTTTACCCATTTTCTCCTCTGGACCAAAAAAATTTCTCTTAATAATATCAAAGTCTGGATACGCCTACGATAATAGTAAAGAAAATACCTGCCCAAAATTTATTTGTTGAATATTCTCGTACGCATGTTTACTTTTAGTTTGACATTTAAATAGTACAGGAATTATAATTTTGAATCTGCATTCAATGTATTCACCGAGGTACTATCTAAAATACTGTTAAAAATGCAAGGGTACATCAAAATCAATAAATGTAAAAATTATATTACTTTAAAATGTTAGATTTGTTGACAGATTGAAATATCCTAGAGATTCTCAGAAACCTAATATCTTACGTTAAATAGACTAAGTATTGCTTTCCTTTTAAGAAACGTAAAACTTATTGTTTGTTTTTGTTTCAGGTGAGTTGCAGAAAACAATCGACAAATTATTATAAATTTTTGACCTTCTTGTAGGCAAAAAAGGAGAAATAGTGAGTTACAAAGCATTCATTTTTTAAACTCTATATCATTAACTTTCAAACACTGACTTTTTAAAAATTATTAATATTTATACGTTCTAAGTATTCTGAACGACATGCTAACACTTTTTTCCTGTTAAAATCGGATTATGGTTTACCTTTGCACGTTGCGATATAATTGGGTGCAAATATGGTTTATACGAAATAAAAACCAGAATTTTATGAAACAAGACTTATACATATATAAAAAAAAGGTGTGAGGGTTCCTAACATCCAAAGTGTCCGAACTAGTAAAGGCACCATCAACTTTACCTGTTCAATAACTTAGAAGTATCACTACTATCATTTTCCGTTCAATAATTACCTACATAACTTGACCTACTTAAGCACATAACTTGAAATTTTGTCACTATAAAATGCAGAACATCTGAATAAACGTAAAAACCTTAGGTAAAGATTATTCTAAAGAAAGATACTTAGAGTTGTTATTGGATTAATATAAGCGGTTATTGAATGCCATCAGATCGAAGATATCGAATACCTCTTTTACATACTCTTTTAAACAGTGGATTCGTTTTATTAGTTTTATTTTTATTGGATACTGCTGGTTGGTTTTGTCATGGTACATCAGTTCAATATAAAATTTATAAATAAACAATAAAAATAAGCACCTGCTTGCTGTAGTATAAAGGTACTTGGAATATTTTTAATATCACGAGCGCTCGCTAGATGTTTGCTGCTATATTTGCAAAGTTTTTACGATACCAAATATTTTTACCATATGTTATATACAAGAAGTATAATTCTCTTTGTTTAAATAATGATATTTTTATATACAGTTATCTTTATCTAATCGTATATTTTAACTATGTAAGTGCTAAAATTGAATTTAATAATATTGTAATAAGCAGGTGTTTTGTCTTCAATAATTTAAATTAATATAAATATTACAAACTATAGCTGTTATTTGCAGCATTGTTCACGTGTACAATACACACATACTCTAAAATGTGTTATAAAATACACAATAAACCGGATCACAAAATCATTATTATAGAGACTTCCTACTATAATCAATTTTTGTCTTTATAGGCGGCAAGCTTTGATATAATTTCTATTATTTGAAACAACTCTCATTCCTGTTTTCAACCAATTTTGGCCAAGAAAAGTATTAAGAATAATAATTCCATACCAACTGTATTAATAATAATAAATACTTTTTTTAGAGAATTTCCGAAAGAAATGGAGCTGTTGCTTTTGTATTGTATTGATGACAGAATTTTGAAAGAAAACTTTTGTTAACAAATGTTAATCGATTCTACCTAATAGATGTCAAATATGACCATCATCCAAATTTTATATACAGGGTGCTTTTTTGATTTGGTATATGCTTGAAACTCGATGAATAAATTTAATTGACGAAAATGCTTCAAACGAAAAATATAAGTTTCAAATGAACGTATCTTATTCCGGCATCGAATTCGATCGAAGGTTCAAGTAAAACTCTGATTCATAACGGACAAATATTAGATGAATACTTTAATTTAGAAAGTTGTTCTTAATAAATGCTCAAACATTTTTGTTTGAAACATCTTTTTTTTTTTTGTAAAACGAATAGTTTAGAAAATTGGTAGCAAAAATCTAGTTTTTTGTGCGTTGGTCATTCAATTTGAACTAAAATGGTCCTTATAGAAAAACAAACCACTTTGATTGAATTAATTGGACATTTTTTTTCGAAGAATGTCTAGATTTCGCAGAAACAATTATACAAAATAACAATTTTGATACAAAAATAAAAGTTTGTTCATTCACAACTTCAATGATAGTAGACCGTTGTGGATGTTACGTAATAATAATAATAATGAAACTATGAAATGGACTTAAAACATATACCAATTAAATTTACAAAATTAAAAAAAACCCCGACAAATTTTTCGGGTACGGAACCCTAAACCTGCACTTGAAACATATTAATCTCCAATACACTACTTTTTTAGTTAGAGAGTTCCGGCTAACCCTCTCCATTATTTACCTTTCAAACGAAACACAATTATCAAAATCGGACAGACAGACACACACACACACACATAGCGGTCAAACTTTTAACTCCTTTTTTTTTGGTTCGAGGGTTAAAAAGGATACTTTTATAATAGTCCAAGACGTGACTTAGTGGCTGCTTTTGCAGCTCGGTGATCGAACGAGAGCCGAACTGACGAAATTCATTTGTTTTAGCTCTATCAAAGTTAGCTTCATAAAAGATAGTTTTGATCTCACTTCAATGAAAACATCAATTTAAATTTTTTTAATTTTCTATAGAAATTTTACAAAATATTTTGAATCTAGCATACACCTGTGACCAGACTTACAATTAGTACTTGTAACTGCAAACAATAAATATACAATTCGTATTGATACTGGTATTCACATTGTACGACTATTCTATATCCATTCACTATGGATGGTAAACTAAAAACCATACAATTAATTGATTTTCAATGGTTGGTTGTAAATATAAAGGTGCTGTTAGACTATATACAGGATTTTTAAGCTTCAAAATATTTAATTGAGTAGTTTCGTAAAACGTAAATTTTGGATCCAATGATGTGTTTATAAAAGATGTGTCCCGGTAGGAACTATATTCCTTACGTTACCTTGGAAGATTATAAATTTGTCGCTTACTTTTTTTATTTACAAAGTATTTTTCTGAAAATTTTAGACATAAATTTAAAAGTCAAATACTGTTTCAAGAATTTAATTTTAAAGCTACTTTTAGTTTTTACCGTATGAAATAATTGTAATATTATATTAAAAAAGACATACTTCTGATTTAGTAGTCAACAATATGTGCGTACATTAAGTTTGGTTTGATCAGGATATTTATTTTGACATAACTTAAAAATTGTATTGTACTTACATTAAATTATCTCTTTAACTTCATAAAATTCTTTAAATTATTTTTTACTAAGCATCAATATTTTTAGGCGTTACAAACTTGGGATTAAACCCTTAAGTATCCCTTGATATATATATTACATATATACAAGGTATAAAAAGAGTTTTGCATTTTCTCAAAATTCGTGATAACCTAAACCGATTGAAAAAGTTTTAGTTTCCTAGGTACTCCCAACCAGCAAACAAATACCGTGCAATAAGGAACATAGTTTCAACGATATTATTAGGAGATCTTTCTTTTAAGATACAGAAAAATGCACAAGTTCGTACTAAACGGAGCAAACTCATAAGCAAGCTCAAAGCTCAAGGTGTTTTCTTTATTGCTAACGTGCTACAAATCCCTATATCCCTATCTGTATATATTATAAATGTGAAAGTAAGCTGTTTGTTTGTTTGTTTGTTACGCTTTCACGCAATAACTAGCGCCTGGTTTTTAATGAAACTGCACAACAATATAGCTCATACATCAGAATAATACATGAGTTATAAATTAAAAAGATACGGATTCAAAAAAAATTTTTTTTAATAAATTTAATCTGACATTTACTATTTTAAATTTTGAGAGAAATCTTCAATTTATGGTTCAAAATGATGATAACAGATGGAGGAGAGCTGTGATCATCATTTTGAACCATAAATTAAAGATTTCTGTAAAAATTTAAAATAGTGAATGTTACAATTCATGGCTACCTTTTTTGATATACTCAATGAATTATGTATATTAAAAAATTGAAAACTGTTCATATGTTTTAGCTGCGTAAAACAGTCCCTTCAAGTGTTATAGAACGTTGATAAATAATTTCAAAAGAAGTGGAAGCTATAAAGCAGTGGTTTTTAAGGTATCAAGTAGGGTATCAAGTTAGTATTATATAATGTTATTATTATGATTTTCCAACCGTTTCTTCAAGTATGCATTTTTAACAAAAATTTAAATGAATAGTCTATCAGTGCCTTTATTTTTTTTCTATTAGAGCTTGGAAAAAAGTGGAGAATACATTGCGATGTACATTTAATTATGTGTTTTTATCAATTTTTTGTTTTGTTTTAAATTTACATTTTCCTCTAATACCAATTGTTTTATTTCAAATAATGTAAACGTTACCGCTGTGGACAAAAAATATTTTTAGTTTAATTAGATAAATGCAAGTAATTATTTTAAATGCTTTCACTGCATCGAATTTTCTTTCACAAAAGTTACTGAAGCAAAACTATATAAATATATTGATATGGAAAATATTCCAGATTATTAATAGAAAAGAAAAAACGTGTTATAAACTTTCCTTTTACTCTCAATAAATATTTTGAAAATTTTCAATTTTCATCTCCGTTATGGAATTTATTTATGAATAGAAATTGAAAAGAAAAAATAATGGAAATTGTTAAATGAATATTTTCTTTTTTTTCTTTTCATCATAAGAAATTTTTCAATATAAATAACACACTGCATACAAAAAATTATTTTTAAAGTACCAATATCGAAGAAAACAGGGAATTTTTTTTGCAATAAGTATAAGTAATTATTCATTGCTCGGCTCTCATTACAAGTCTTCTTCACATCATCTCCTTGGCATGGCCTGATCCCAAAAGAAGCTTGATCATTGATGTTAAATATCAGCTAGAATCCCTCGGAACTATTGCTATAACTTCCTTATTATAAGATAATACCTATAAAACGAAAATAAACGGTCCGAAACATCGGACAAGACTTTTTTATATTATAAAATTCATATATTATTCTTGTAATATTTAAAGCAGCCAATTTTAAGAATTAGTTAAATTGTTGATTTGACCACTTTTGACGATTTCATCCCCTCCAGCTCCACGGCTCCAGGGGGAGGAGTCTCAGAAGGAGTTATATCAAACCTAGAACCTTGTTGATATAAGCCCTGATACGAAGTTTCACTGCTGTCCCCTCAGCCTCTCCCATTTTCCTCAAAATCCCATTTTCCTGTATTTGGAAAGGTTTTCCCTAGGGTGTGGGCCTTCTCGAATTTTCCTGTGGATATGTGGCTTATACCAATCCTAGGAACACCTTAAGGTCTAGCCTTGTGCCCAGTTTAATCGAAATCGGTAGAGCCGTTTTCGATAAAACCCTAAAAATCCTGTTTTGGCCTAGAGGGAAGTACACTGGAAAAAAGAAAAGGCCTAGGGAAAAAATGAAAAAGTCGTCTGGAAGTATGACCAAACTGAACAACCTATTTACCGAGTTTGAGAAAAATCGGTTGAAAATTGAAGGCTCCAGCTTGGTTACAGGCATACCGACATACCGACGAACGCAACATTTTTTAAAAACCACTGTTTTGGAACCGGGACCCTCAAAACGTGTATTTCCGTTGAAACCCCGATATCGATTTTTTTTTTCGATCGCAATACTTTATTATATTTCTAATAAAGTAAAAAATTATAGAAATGAGATTCAAATTCAACTAAACCAAAATTAAAACTGTTGTTGTTGTTTTAAAACTGAACCAGGTAATTTTATCTAAATTTTAATAAAATATTACAAAACGGAAAAGATTCTCAGGAAAATAAAATATGTTTCTGTTTATTTCATTTTAAGAAAATTTTGTGAAAATTACCTACATATAAAAATATATGGCATGAATTTGAAAAAATAGTTTTAGATAAATTTTCAGATAACAATTTCCAATTGTTTTTACCTTGTCGTGTGTGTTGTAATAAAAGCTTAGTGGTGTAAAATTTCATGCATATGTTAAATAAATTCGAAATATATTTGATGGCATATATTTGCGATGCTTTTATGACCTAGAATTAGGAAATAATGAAAGTAATTTTAAAAAGGATATTGTTTATCATAATTGAAAAAGGCAAGTAAAATCATTCTATGTTCTAGAAAATCATTTTATCTTCAACTAAGGTACATATTACTTTAAAAATGAATTGAAAAATTATGTTACTATTGCATTTTCTTCTATAATTCTACTTATATTATGTCACAAATAATAAAATGTCATGAAAATATATAGATTGTCAGAATAAAAAACATTCTGGTGGGTTGACCTTAAACAAATTCCTTGAATTAGGCTCATTGCCTAGAGAGCTATGATGCTTTAAAAAAACACAAAGGCATTTCCTAAATTCTTCGTATCTGTTCGTGGCGTAACCGTATGCGTAGGAAAAGTAGGGCCGGATTATATAGTCCGACATAAGACGAGGGGGAGGGAAACGTTCCACTCAGGGAGGAACCAATGTGCCTGCTTTCGATAGGCTGATATGTTGTTATTACACATTTGTATAGACTCACTCTCTGGTAAAACGATAATACCTTGCTTCTCGCCTCTTAGTGAGACTTACTCCGCTCCGTTACACTCTGCCCCTTCGTTTCCTTGGCCCATGGATCAAACGCTAGGAGATTAAGTTCACACTAGAAAATAATGTTTACCCCCAGAAATGTATATAAAGAAGATAATAGAGAACATGCAGGTTTTTAAATTTATTTCATGTCGAAAGTTTACTAAAAACAACCAAGAAATTTAAAAAAAAAATTTATTTTTATTTTTTTTATGTAATTTTACAATTGAAAATGGTTTTTCTAAATTATAAATTCAAAAGCCAGTGCATCGCATCATTTTACCAACGCCACAGCAGGGAGAAATGATAAAATAACATGCAAAATGAGAAATAGTTTGTCTAACTTAAATTTCTATAGAAACAAACTGAAAATGTAAATTTAGTGTAATTTCGATTGGCTGACAGCCTACACGGGTGTAAATACGTCACTACCGTTTTTTTTGAATATAACTCTTTGTTTTTAAAAATTAATAAAAAATGGAATTATTAATTTCAAGAAAATTACTTAAATATACTTAAGATTATAGGAGGATTATTTACTTTAAAATTATTTTTAAATTCTTTCTGAATTTTTTGAAGTATAGTCGGTTTTATTGAATTTATTTGTTGTTTGGTTATGAACAAAATTCTTAGATCGATTTCATTGTTGAAATATAATTATTAATTGCTCGAAACATCCTGAAATAGAACATGGATAATCAGGAAGTTAATGAATCTATATATAACAACAATAATAATAGATATAATAATGATAAAAGCCATGGTTTGTAATTTGTGAAAGAGGTCAAATATAATATTCACCAGAGAATGAAATATGATGGACACGTGCTTTGTCATCATTCATTCTGCATTCACTCTATGAATTAAAGCACAGCTTTATTGTGTATTGTTATTGTTTATTTTCATGTAATACCATCTATATTGAAATTAATTCTGAGAATTTTTGTGTATACCTATGTTTGTTAATATGCCTCTCTTTGCTCAAAGCGACCTATATTTTGTTTTTTGTAAACATTTTTTGCTTGGAATAAAACAAAATCAAAAGGTGGTTCTTAGCGTGCATTTTAGTACGATAGCTGAATTCAGTAGCCCACACCCGCCAAAATAGTCAACTATGACAATAACACAACGTTAGAAATACTTATGAACAAGTGAAATTTACAAAATTTAAAAAACCCCGGACAAATACGATTTATTCCTTGTAAACCGATTTTTGGAAAATTAGCTACGTTGCCAATGAGAAATACACAGACGCACAGATAAACACTTATAACTTATAACACTCCTTCTTAAATCAATATCAAAGTGATGGTCAAGGACATCAGATGAGATGAAAAGGATACTTAGAGAGCTATCATTTTTTGGGACAAATTTTTGGAAATATTTTAATTGGAATTGAAATATTTAAGTTGACTTTGAAGGGAATCGCCAATTTTTTTAGTTTTTTCGGGGATTGGAACACTAAGCTCGCACTTGAAACATAACTCAAATGAAACCAAAAAAATTAAAATCGATTCATCCATTTAGGTGCTACGATGCCACAGACAGACAAACACACAAAAACACACACATGACAGCGGTCAAACTTATAACACCCCTTTTTTTAGTTCGGGTGTTAAAAAACAGAATTATAATGCAAATTTAATTGTTTAAAATTCCCCAGAAATCCTTTAAATGATATATTTTAAAATTCTGACAAAACTTAGTCCTAGATATAGTAGAATTGTGTTTGCGTCTCCATTGTTATACGAAAATAGAGAAATCTAGGTTTATTATATACTTCTATGGCTTTTACTTACATAAATTTATTCAACAAAACTATTTAAAGCCCTTAAGGTAAAACAGCTATCCATAAAGGGAATGAAAGGTGAAAAATTTATGTTATGTAGTAGAAACATTTGTGCAATTTACTAGGGCAAATGTTATTTCTATTGCATTTCAATAATAAATACACACAGAATAGAACGAGGAAAATAACCCCTCATTTTAAAAACAATTTTGATAAACTTTTCTAAAAATAAAAATATTATCATCTCTTTGATGTTCCCCTATATATTAGGTTCATTACCCAATAACATATTACCATATAATTTTATCAGACATTATTGCAATATGAAAAATTTTAGTGTTCCAAAAATACTTTTTGACGAAAAATTTAGAGAAAAAGTGTTATAATAATGTCTAAATAGTTCTGCCCCAGTAAAGGTATGTACAGATTTATGCAAGAAGGGAACCAGAGATACCAGGCTAATTTTTAGAATTAGAGACATAGATTTAAGAAGTGAATCAAGTCAAGACCAATTCCGTTCTCGGTATACCTAGGGTAGCGGGTTCGATTGCCGCCTTCACAACAAAATTGAATTTAATTAATAATTGTGATGGGCTGGTGTTGTCCATGATATATTATGAATGAAGGAGGTGCTATCAGCCTCTATAAATAATTGAGAAGTTGATGAATGAAATTCTCAGCGGAAGAGGTGGTAAAACACATATTTGGTATCACAATGGAGTTTATAGCCTAAGTGTGTCCTTCGTGGACAGCCAATATAACCTAACATAATCTTACCTAACTATGACCGTACCTTATTAAAGCAAAAGGCTCACTTAATAGAATATCCAATCTCTCGTTCTTTTAAAGATATAATTTTGCAGTCGATTTCTGTCGTGGATACCTTTTTGGCTAACAAAAAAGTTATTCATATAAAATTTTGAAGCTGACATTACAGGGCTTTCCATCAAGATCATTTCAAGGTCACATTTAAATGCTCACTAAATGGATGTTTTAACCCTTGAAATATTTTTCAAAAACAGGTTTCTCTGGAAAGTTGAACCATCCTGATATTTTTGAAAGTGAAGCTTACCTACCTTTATATAAAAGAAGTTTTTGGTCGACTACCTAATTTTACGAAATACCAAAACAGTTTTTTGACTGCTACAAAACATGCATGACATAAGTATACGGCCAAACACTGTCTGTTAATGTGGTAATAAATTTCTGATAAGAGTACATCGAAACACATAAAATTCACAGTGTGAAAATGTGAAAAATGTTATTTTTACACATTTTCTTTAAAGAACATAACATTACCATTAAAAAATTTTGATGTTATAAAACTTACTTATTGTATTTTATACACTATCGGGTAATAGTAATATTATTAGTTTAGTCTTAAAAGGGATAGTATATGAACGGTAGACAGCAGCCCTTATTATTGGTGTGAATGGCCTCATGAAGTGAGATTTAAATTTAGCTTTTGATTTAAATTTAGTTTTGCATAATACACCATCAAAACTGAAAATATGTATTTTTTAATTTGTGTCTCCACTGCCATGTTCATACGAGTATATTCTTAACTAGAGTGCAACCCACCCGGTTCGCTGGGCTTAAAAGTAAAGTTGATAGAGATTGCTCTCGCTTATCCCCTTTCTATAACACTCGAAATAATGGTAAGGATTATTTTACACAGGTAAAATATATGTATGTTTTTCAATTTTTTGAAAAATGTATAATAGTAATTATTCATTGAGTATATCAGAGGAGATGGCCGTGAAACATTTTATTTTGACTATTTTTACAGAAATATGTAATTTATGGTAATGTCAAATTAAATAAATTAATTTTTTTTAAATAATATATCTTTATAAATTATATCTCATGTGTTATTCTGAAGCATGAGCTATATTGCTGTACGGTTTCATTAAAAACTGTTCGCTAGTTTTAGCGTGAAAGCGTAACAAATAAAGAAACAAACATGCTTACTTTCGCATTTATAATATATGGAGAAATTGAAAAATTAAAAAAAAAAAATATATATATATCTTTATAAATTATATCTCATGTAATATTCTGAAGTATATTGCTGTACAGTTTCATTAAAAACTATTCGCTAGTTTTAGCGTGAAAGAGTAACAGACAAACAAACAAACAAACAAACATGCTTACTTTCGCATTTATAATATTAAGAGATAGAGAATAGAGAATTAGTCGGGCACAACGAGTTTTTTTTAAACATATCACCCATCTACCGTTTTCCCATAAGACCAATGTTAAATATGCCTAGTTTTGAAATAATTTATTTATTCATTTAAATAGTCGGGAAACCCCGCCTCCAAGAATTTTCAGAATTGATTAAAACTTAGTCCAATTCATATAAAAAAATCAAGTCTTTTATCCAAAATTGCCCTGGTGCACATACATTCTTAAGTGTTCAGTGATTAATTGAAAATATTGGTAGCATGTAAAGCTTATACATTAAACTGCCGTGTCTTTAGCTTAGACAAATTTTATTGGAAAAAAAAAAACTTATATCTGAAATTTATCGCCAAATTAAGCTAATTTGTCGCCCATAAATTTTCCAAACTGGATTTATATTTGGTCTGGCCTTAGTGTTCGATTAAGAATAATTAAATTTGCTTTATAAGAAAATAGTTAGGAAAAAAATGAACTAATCGTCGTCATTATTGTTATATCTAAAATTTAATATAACCAGCTTTTGTTCGTGTTAATTGCCATACCTAGACGATATCAGAACGTAGATATCGAACAGACAAAACATTAATATTTTACTCAAATTTAAAATGATTTTCACCAGTTCAACATCTCATACAAATATAATATAGCATCCTCAACTGTACCTCCAAACTTTGCTAACAAATTTTACAAATTATTATTGTTCTCAATTATTATAATAAAGTTAAAATCTTGTTAATATAAAGTTAAATATAATAATATTCGTTCGACTAGATAGATATTCGATGTTTATTTGTATATGAAGTTTCTACGGAACTTTAATTTAGATTTCTGTTATCAAATTCATTTCAAAGTTGTTTGTCTGTAACTCTGTTAGATACTCTTTACCATGAGTAAATTGAGCGAACACTTACGGGCAATATAATTTTAACTATCTAAATAAAACATGTTCGAATACACAGTTCGAGGTTTATAAAATCAATGTTCATTATGTATTTCATAACTGGTTTGCTGGATAAGTTCGGACTTTGATAAAAGTGTGTAAGATGATGTTTGTAGTTCATGCGCCAAGCTATAGAAATATTCAAATGTATCTACAAAACAAATTTTTCTTAAAATTAAACGTAATCAACATTCGAAAATATAGTATACCCAACACGAATTAACTAAATGATTCCACCGATATTTTCTATAGGAAATTTTCTTGTTCATGTTCGATATTTACTAAAATTTAGAAAATTGATAATCTTAAATATAAAAATCAGAGTTGTCGTGGGACAGCCAATTGGAGCTGTGTTTCACATACAACATTATAAATGTGGCGAGAAAAGAATCTAGTTTTATAGCTTCTTTTTATTTTTAATATACGAATTACTTGTAATGTTTGTTTAAAAATGACATACTGTGATTAAGTAGTCAACCCAATATGTGCATAGCATTTGGTTTGATCAGGATATTTATTATAACATAAAATTTCCTTGTACTTACTTTAAATTATCTCTATTATTTTCTTCTGACAACTCACTTCCACAACTTATTTTCTTAAGTGAAAAAACATATCATTTTCGCAAAACATACAAATGACGAATATTTTTGTATGATATCTAATTCATAGCAAGCTACATAGATTTAGTTTCCTATAGATCACCCAGGTGAAAATTTTCCATATGTGACCTAGGTGCAAGGTCGATTTTTGGTGTCACAGTGGTGATTACACTTCTCTTGGTTTTACCTCCCAACCCGCAAACAAATCAGAATGATAACGTGCGATAAGGAGCATAATAATATATCTAATAACATCCTTTCCTTTGTTAGTTGGAGTTTGAAGTAATAATCATTTAAGTTGATCTAGTCAATAAAACTTTTACCATTTTATAATGATAAACATAATCAAATATTGGTAATATAATGCTAAAAATAAAAGAAAATTTTTGGTAAACATTGAAATTTGGTTGTTTGAAGTGAAAAGAATGAACTTTCAATTAAATCCAGCCGATTAAAAAAAACGCATCCTCTTAAGAACAGTTGGCAGTTATTGTATTAGCAATTAAATAATTTTATTCGAAAATTATTTTTTATAACACAGCCATACGTAAATGTTTAGTTTCAATTGTTTCTTATACAGGCAGCATTATGCTACTGTAAACGTTAGCAAACAAGAAATGCAGAAATCACGCGATTTATAAAAAAGACCTTAAACAAAAAAGTGTTATGCTAATGCCTCTTTCAGAAGCAATACAAAAATCATATTAAAAGATCAAAGAAATAAAATATTCAGATAAAAAATATAAAGGGATATAGTAAAAGTTTAAGAGAGAAAATATGTGTCATTACAGATTTCATTTTATTAAAAACAATTCTCAAATATTGTTTTTTGTTTGTTACACATTTTTGTTGTCAAAAGACAATAACAAAACATTCTCAAATGTAACATGCAAACAAATAAACAAACACCATTATACTGTACACATTAAAACGACCACAATCTGAAAACAAAACCACAAAATACGTACCTTTTATAAAACGATTTTTCTTTTTAACACTTAACGGACATTTTTGTTTGATAATATCGCCAACCGTTTCACAGATGACTCGAAAAGTCCCGAGAATAACACAAAAATTAAGACTCTAGAACAGGCATGGGCGAGTTATTTTAAGTGGAAGTCACCATTGTGATAACTTTGTTGGGTACCATAAAATTTATTGTGTTTCTATTTATCCAAGTCCGCATTGCTCATATACAGTTTCTCTTATAGTAATGAGATGGGTAGAAAACAAAATGTTGTCTCTCTGTCTTACTCGTATTTTTGTTTATCACTTGTTAGGTTGTCACTGTCTGACACTGACTAGTATTTTAGATACAGAAGTATAAGTGTCTTCTCTAAGCCACATTTGCTCATGCCTACTCTAGAAGCATACATGATCTTATAAGCAATGGCCAAACAGAAATCGTTACTTGTCAAAAATTTCATAGTATTTGCAACAGTAAATTTCAAGACCCAACGTATTCATCGGTAGAATATACAAAAGCAATTTAATATACCTGGAAGAAAACATAGCCACTAAAACTTCGAGAGTTGATGGATCAATTTTTGAAACGTAAGACTATAAAAATTTTATGAACATGCTATTAAAGTTTGTTTTCATGAACCAGGCTCGATGCATAAAAAATTCTGTTATTGGCCATCGGGGAAGTAGTATAGGTAAAGAAGCCGTGGACTGAGTCTGATGCGACCCTTTAGGTCTACACGAATAACTTGCCAGTGTAAGGAGTTATAAACAAAATATTTAAAATAAACTCAACTGACTCGGCGAAGTCGAGTTCATTTTTTGTTTGCGCGATATCGAACGGGAAAATAATGACCACGAAAGTAAATTCGTGCGAAACTGCAACAAGTTTTGATACTGTGAAGTTAATAAAATAATCCTAGTTTAGCCAATCATGCCTCTTAATTTATCTCTTCGAAAATTTATTAACTACTTTGATCCATTGTGAAAGACCATATATAAAATGAATGCACCACACAATGGTGCAAACGATAGTCTTGGAATGAAACAGGTGAGATAGCCTGATCTGAAACAGAAAGCTGAACATCATAAAGAAGTCTGTTTTTAGATTGACAAACCGTGAACTATCAATAGAACTTTTTTTGTAGCCTTACTCTTAGAACTTGAGTTACCACAATTTGCATATAACTTTACTTCGATATTTCCAACGTAACAGCGCAGACTTGCCTGTTATAATGACTTATGAAACAGCAGAGTTCCAATGATTAGATAAATATTAACGACAACATTTAAGGGTTAAATATTTTTTTTATATATTTGCATACACATATGTATTCCATATATGCAAAGATGTTTCTGCAACAGACGGACAGGCAGATAAAATATTCGTTTGTAGTTACAGGTAATGGTATACTTAATCTTAATAGCACAATTGTAAAAAGTACAAAGACAACATATTTTATTCGACCTCGGTAACTTATTTATAGGAAAATGGAAATAAAAAGGAGATTAGTGTCTCATTAAACAATGTTGGTTAAATGAAAACTATCACGTATTATTTAAACGAAAGAAAAAATTTTTTAATTTTTAATAGAAAATAAGGTACTTTTCTTTAAAAAAGTGAAAATTTTTGGGAATTTTCTTTTTCTTTTTAAGACTTTTCCGATGTTTTTAACTACACATTTTTCTACACATTCTAATACAATGGAGGTAATGAACAACCCAAAACTTAAAATTTATCGGCGATAATTTGCAAAATTGAAATAATAATAATAATATAAATGCGCCCTATTAGCTCAGTTGATTAAGGCGTAACCCATTCCATCCGCGAAATGCTTAGGATAGAGGGTTCGATTCCCGCCGTCGCAACCAAATTAATTTAATTAATAGTTGTGATGGGCTGGTGTAGTGCATGCTATATGCATGAAGGAGGTGCACTCAGCCTCTGGAATTGAGGAGCTGAAAAATGAAATTATAAGCGGAAAGGTGGTAAAACACATATATGGTATCACAACGAGCTCTATAGCCTAAGTGTGTCCTTCGTAGACAGCCAATATAACCTAACCTAACCTAATAATATAAATATTATATAATTTACGAGAATTTTCTCATTTTGTTTTTGTTGTGTTTTAGAGCTCTTGTTTTTTTACTACGGAACCCTAAAAATAAATACAAATAAAAACGATAGACTCTAAAAAGTTCAAGTTTAAGAACTGAAATAGGAAACAATTTCTTCTACCGTTTAATAAATTGTAAGTACAGAAAAAAATTTTATTGAATGATTTTTTTCTTCTCGAAAGAAAACAAAGTGAAAAATTATGAAAAAAGTTTTCATAAAAGTCAAGTTCATCTACACACACAAACGTTTAGTTTTTTTATGAATAAAAAATATTGAAGAAAGTAATATAAAATGGAAAACGAGTAAAAAAAAAACATTTTATAGTAGTGTAGGAATTTGCTTGCGGATATTGTAAGTACTGAAAAAATATGAAATATAGTGTGTCCAAAAAATCAAGATAACAAATTAATCACAGTATCAGAAATATACTTATAAAGCAAGAAGGATGTGCAAGTTTTACTATCGAACAGGTACGTGAGTTTTCTGTTGCGGGAAGTAAAGATTTAACGTTACTCTAACAAATGAACAAATGCCGGAACATTAGCCAGGCAACCGGAGACTGTAGGTGTGGGCGGAGAGCCAAATATTTTCTGCAACGAACAGTTACGTGGCTGATGTTTTCTCAGAATGTTAAAAACCGTTGGCCAAAACACCAGACAGACAACCGAGGGCGGTAGGTCTGAGTGGAGAGCCAAATATGTAAGAAATTCTTTTTTGCCACGAATAGGTACGTGGCTGATTTCTTGCCAGAATGCTAACAGAGATGTTAAAAACAGTTTGTCAAAACATCAGCCAAATAATCGAAATATTTCATCATCTCGAAATATTTCAAGAGACTAATTCAATTTTATAACACCTCTTTTGGTTGTGATGTGACTAAAAAAGGCAATACTGATTCTAAAAACTTGTGAAAAATTGGAGAGTTATGTTTTGCCTTTTTGCATTTGTTTGAGTCAATCGAATCATCGTTAATTTAGAAATGAATAAACCATATCGGTCGTAGACAATGAACTTGGTATTTTGAACGAAATTTTTTTTTTACAAAAATTTTATGACAATATTATTTTTATTTTTTCATGATAATTTTAAAGTTACTGATAGTTTTAAAGGAATTTTTCAAAACAGAAACGAAAAAGCCACACAACAAAATATGTTCGTAAAATATCGTTGTGACGTAATAATGTTAATTGAATAATATACAACTATTAATTAACATTATGACGTTACACGATCTTTTACGACCTTTTTTTGTCGGGGGTTTTCGTTTCGCTTTTGAAAAATTCTTTTAAAACTGCCTGTAACTTTAAAATGAAAAAATCATGAAATAATAAAAACAGTTTTGTTATAAAACTTATATAAGATCATTCCATTTTTGTCAAAAAAAAAAAAAAAAGAAAAAACTTTTTTTTCAAAATCCACATGAGAGCGGATTATTATTCTCTTGAATAATAATTCCGAATGAAACTGTTAACAAACCCTGTCTCTATAGAACAACAACACACTTTATTTATCATACTGTAGATAATATGTTTAAAAAAAAAAAAGTTTACAAAATTCAAGAATCACGTTTCAACTCGATATAATTAAATAAAAAAAATAGGGAATAAGAAGACAATACCGTCTGAATAACTTATTTACCCGCTTAATGAATTCTAGATCAAATTTGTTTTTTTTCTCATTATTATATGTCAAAAAACGTGACGAACGAAATATTAATTAAAATCGACAAGAGGAAAATTTAAATAGAATAAAAGTTTTTTTTGTTCGAAGAACAATAAAGACATAAAAAAAAGTGTTTTATTAAGATGATGAGGTAGATTTAATTTGTATAAATACATCATTTATTTAAAAAAAAAAATTAAAAAGCAGAAGTTAATTCTTAAAATTATCACTTCAACAATTGATTTTCGTCGAAGTTATACATCACTCATTGAAAGTTTGCTGATTACGAAGGAACAACGAGGTATCGGCTTTCGAAAATTCGGGTGGTTAATTTTTTCTAAATTTTTGATGCATATCTTGTTGATCATTGAGTAAATGGTCTAAGAGGCGGCATAAGGTCGATCTTCACCCATTTGATAACCAGATCAGACATATTTTTTATGAAATTTAATTGATTTTTAAACATGCCTATCATAGTTTTTCTATCAAAAAGTGTTTATGGCTATTTTTAATTAAATTAATTTAATTTTATTAAATTAAATTAATTTTTTCCATGAACGTTTTTTTTTAGGCAAGCCTATACCATTAACTTTGTAATTAAATGATCTTTCTTCTGATACTAATTTTGATTAGCTAACGGATTGGTGAAATTTCCTCATCTAGTATATGAACAGCTAAGTCATTTAAAGTAACTACACCGATCTGTTAGTGAATCGAAATTGATATCAGAAGAAAGATGATTTTATAACGAAAATAATAGTCTAGGCTTGCCTGAAAAAAATCGCTTATAGAAAAATTAATTCAAATTAAGGAAATTAAAAATAGCCATGAACACTTTTCGATAGAAAAAATATGATATGCATGTTTAAAAATCAATAAAATTTCATAAAAAATATGTCTCAACTGGTTATCAAAAGGGTGAAAATCGATCTTATACCGTCTCTTGTACTTAAATATTATATTTGGATGAGTGATTTTTGTGTTTAGCTGAGCGATTGAGTTATTCATTAATTTATCCGCCAACAAAACTTTTTTCTGACATTGTCTGTAGAAAATACTTGATAATAAAGATATTTAAAAAAATTTCTTTCCAAGCATCCTTGTAAGAATCTGATTTTAATAGAATTTTCTGCTTCATTTTTCAGTAATTCGAAAGAAAGTATATCGACTTTTGTTTCTTATATTGAGGGTTTCACATTCCTTAATCTTACACTGTCACTTTCATAAGCTTCCATTTTTTTTTAAACCAACTTAATATTCATTGGTAGTCTGACATTTAGTATACTTTATTGTAACAACTCCCTGTCTTAAATTAACAAATTTATAGTATTATAATAATCCAAAATGAAATAAAATACCCCCAAAAATAAGAACACCCCTATATCCTTTGCTGAATATCCCGCTTTTAAAATACATTGATAAACTTTAACAATATTTATGGACTATAGGGATGGAGTTATTTTATTTTGCGTGTAAATAATATGAAACACACAAAAAATAAAAACAATCCTGGCCATTCATCATTATTTAAAAATGTAATATTACTAAGAAATAATCACGACATGTAAGTTAGCAATATCCCATGGATGGATAGTAGTTTTAAATTACATAAAGCGGTCATAAATAAACAGGCTAAAGGTCTAATTATTCATGGATAGTAATATTACTATAAAGAAAAAGTATGCTTTAAAAAAGACAACAAATAATTGCCATCAATTGTCACCAAGCTCACAGTGGTGAATGGAAAAATATTTTGGGGAGACTTTTAATTCATTGATTTCGTTGAATGGATTGGCTGTACTCCCAAAGCTATTGTGAAACGACTGCGTCTGATATTTCTTGGTTGCCATTTGAAGTATGTAAGATAAATTGACTTTCAAAGTTTTTTATGCTTTCCGAGATTATCGATAGCAAAAAATTACTACTGACAATGAGTTCAATTATTTAATTGATCGGATTCGTTTATATCTATTTTGAATTCTAATGAAGAAATATATTTGCATTAAAATAAATTAAGAGAAAATTTTGAAAACCTTAAAAATTCCTCAAAAAAATCTAAACTAAAATTATGTCTTCAATTTTTTTCATTTTTGCTGTCGTTAATTTGTCCCAAAATTGATGAGAAATTTTATAAATATCTAAAAAAACACACGTAGTAATGGCTCAGCCGCCAAATTACAATGTAGACAAACATAAAAATTTCCTCAAAAATACAAAGAAAAACTGTTTTGAGTTGTTTTCGAGGAAAACTTTTACGAAAACAATCTCATCTTTTTCATGTTATGACTTTGAGTAGAAGGTATGAAAAAAAATCTTCTACTAAACTTCATCTACACATCTAATATGAGTATATGACAGCTGATTTATTTTAGCTCCTAAAGACGTAAGTTCAAAATAGTCAAAGCTATAAAAGGACTATATTGCAAATATCTACTAGAAACTTAGAGATAAGAAACACAGTTCTTGTATCACTTGCAGAATTAACAATTTTAAATGATGACGGTTGGCAGTGCTAACTTGAAAGAAGGTAATATAATCGGCTCAAAAGAAATTCAGACATAATAACGAATAGTAGTTTGGTTTAAAAATATTGTGTATTACTAAGATGTACCCTCATTGTAATACACATGTAAGTATACAGTACATACGAAGTAGAGCTGAAGCAAGCAAAGCAGTTTTGTATAAAATATAATACGACAAGAAAGCAAACGGTAGCGAGCGGCAGTAACTAAAGCCAATAACGACAGTTCACTACACCTAAATGCTTATAATAATATCTTTAAAAACAATGAATAAAACTATATACTACAATACGGTAACACCAAAAACCTTCCCTATTTATACATACAGGTTGTCACAAGTATATCGGAAGGAAAAAATCTGGACATTATTTGATACATCACAAATATTAATGTTAAGGAAAATTATTGACTTGGCAGATTATTAGAAGAAGATTACTTACAAATAAAATGAACTCTACTTGGAGATGGAAGGCTGCGGATTAGGACTCCTGCAGCGGGTAATTAGTCAGCGTAATTACACTATCGTTAAAAAGTATGGATGAAATAACTAAATACACTTGTGACGACTTTATGAGTATTTTAATTTCAGTTTTTATTTTGCCTCAGACAAAAGTTGAGTCGACATGATGGCTCTGAAATGGTAAGGAAACATTTTATAACTTGAACAAGTTATAACCAAAACTAGTTTTGCTCAAGATAATAGTTTTAGGCCAAACAACAGCCATTTAAAAATTGATACAATTGTTGCTATTAAGATGATCTTGAGAATAATGTTTAGGACATGATCCACACTAATAAGGAAGTTATAAGTTTGATGTAAGAGCATAATTCTCTTCAAACAGCCCTTAACATTATATTATTTTTCATATTCCGACACAAATATGGGAAAATAACACATAATTTTCAAATGTGCGTCCGATTATAATGAAAAAAACCTTTGAACCATTCTAATTAAACTAGCCTTAGTAAACATTGAAATTAGTTAATATACTTATTAAAACCCTTGTGGGAAAGACGACTTCGATGTAGTAGATTCATATTTTCATAAGAATGATAGATTTTCGAATTCAAGTATTAAAAAACTATCTATGGGAAATGAACCTTTATAAGCACCCTGTAGGTAATAAAGCGGCATGTAAGACAGGAGCAAATATTTAAACTTACATACATATATACTTACATGTACACGGACGAAGTGGAACTTTTGTCGCATGTGAATTTTTTTAGTAAAACCAACAGGGAAAACAGTTAAAAGGATTTATACTTGAAGTATTTATTTCCCTTTCATAAATTTCTTCGCTTCTTTTTAACTATACAATGCTAGTAGTAGTTACATCCACATACATTATGTAGTGCACACCGACTGTTCAATAAGTATACTTCATTGAAATCAGAAGAACTAGCGAAATTTACAAAATTTAAAAAAACCCCGACTAGTTTTTCAGGTATGGAACCCTTAACTCGCACTTGAAACATATGTAAGAACATTCTCCATTAAATTATCTTTTTCCTTAACGCCTTTTTCAAGCAGAGCTGATTTTGAAGTTCATCGACAATTTTTTGTTTTTCTCGGTACGCAACCCTGAATTCGCACTTGAAACATAGCTAAGAACTAACTTCAAATGAAAAAAAAATCAAAATAGGTCCGTCCGCTTAGGCGCTACGATGCTACAGACAGACAAACAGACAGATACACACATATAGCAGTTAAACTTATAACATCCCTTTTTTTAGTTCGGGGGTTAAAACTGGAACCTACCACCACTAAACGAAATAAATCCAAAAACTTGCTCCTGTGAGATTCCATGAAGAATATCACAGTTTTTCGAAGTCATCCAAAACTTTAACATTAATTAGCAGATCGAACTTTGATTGAGAACACAATTAATATTTCAAGGTAATCAACTTTTGTAGAATGGTTTTAGAGCTGTCGGCCTTTCGCATAAGGGACCAGCTCCGTAACTACAAGAACACAGTCTTCTTGAGAATTTTATTAATATTTTATGGTAATAAACTAAAAAACAGTGACGGTCTGACACTTTTTCTTAACAACTCCAATCCGCTAAACGCACGATTATAAAATTAATTTCCATAGTTATAAAAAAAACATGTGTTCAGGAAAAATCTTGCATATCACTCCCAAAAGTTACGTTATAAAACCGAATTCTTCATCATTTTTGAATATCCATTCGTTCCAATTAACGGATTTCTCTGAATTTAGTTTCAATTTCGTATTATAAAATGTATTTTTGAAAAAGTAACAAAAATGTTAATTTTTAAATAAGGAATAACTTTCTAATCTAAAGTTTAATTCTATCTCTTATCAATTAAGCGTGCTTTTCATTAAACCTGCCAGCTCTATATAGTGATTACGTAAAATATACGCCACTGAATCCCTAATTCTTTGTTTAAAGCATTTTTCTTGATAAAACTTATTTTTTGAGTTTTGAGCATATATCTAGTTAGAAAAAAACACCCCGTGTTTTGCTATTGACACGCACCAAAACGTAGTCAATAATACTTTTGAATATCTCTGTACCTGAATATTTTTATCCAAAGTATTATATTTTGCACAAGTAAAACAAAACAATTTCGCCAGATCTAAGCATATGAATTACATATGTATAAGTATTGTTTCGGTGTGTTGCCCCATCCCGTCTTGTCCCGTTCCAACGTATACATTCTTATTATCAAAATTTATTACACAATTCGTATATATTTTTTGAATATTTTAATGTCAATAAATTACCATCATTTTTGTTTATTAAAACTATTTATTTACTTTTTTTTTATTTCTCAATGAAAAATGATCTTATTTAGTACATACATGATATTTTTTTTGCCGTTGCAGCTTACTTACACAAAATTTATTTAATATCCAGGAAGTTGAAATATTCCAAATATTAGAATTTAAATACCGAATTCTCGAGTTTATGCCTGGGGAATGGCTGAGTAAGTTTCAAAACTTGCTGCAAATGTTTAGTTTAAGTTCCAGACATAAAATTTTGTTATAAAAAAAAAAATAAAATCCGAAGAAATACAAATGTACCGGATTCTTTAAAGACTTAATATTCTATGCCATCGATATATTTTGTGTCTTTTGGTTCGAAATATGTAAAAGAGAATTTAAACGCTCTCTACAGTGTAGTTAATCCTTGCTAACATTATCACAAATTCGTTTTTACCTATTTTGTAGAAACATGGTTGCGGAAGTTAGTATCTCTTTCCAGAACGTACTCATATGCAAAATAAAACAAATTGATTTATCAATTCCTTAAGCTATCCTGTTTAACAGCAAATTTGAACAAATTTATTTCGGCTGGCTCTTGGCCCATATTTTAGTTGGATTTTAGTGACCTCAGTTACAGCAGGAAAATTGATTTTGCATCCGAATTATCTTTTCCGTAACTAAATAAACTTTACAAATGGTGAAAGTTCAAAGAAGATTAAATTTAAATTTGTTTACCCTCGAACAAAAAAGGGTGTTATAAGTTTGACCGCTATGTGTGTGTGTCTGTCTGACTCTCTGTGGCATCGTAGCGATTAAACGGATGAATCGATTTTGATTTGTTTGGTTTTGTTTGAAAGGTAGTTTAATGCAGAGTGTTCTTTGCTATGCTTCAAGTTCGAAAAACTAAAAATTGGTTATGATCTTCAATATCGGCGCAGTTTGGAAAATAGGCAATTTAATGGAGAGTGTTCTAAGACATGTTGCAAATGCGAATTTAGAGTTCCGTGCAAAAAATGTGTCTGTTTTTTAAATTTTGTAAATTTCACTAGTTGTATTCAACTTTTCCAATTTTTCAAACATTCCAATTAGGCAAATCCGTTCGAATACTTTAGAGCTTCGAGTAAATAGAACAAATAGAAAATATGTGAGAAATATAATACTTTAGAGAGTATATGTATGTGATAAATTCAAAAAAAGCGACGAAAAACTAACTGTACCATGAACGCTTGAGAAAAAAAAACATACTCATGGTGACAATAATGATTTTAATATTTCAAGTAAAATATTATTAATTGTTCTAAATAAACCATACAATAAAACATAAAGTACCATGATTGGAAATCTGCTGGGGGGACCTTTGGGAAAAAAAAGACGATAAAAAGTCTGTCTTCCTTCAATGCAAGGTTTATTATTTCAGTAAAACAAATAATAAAGTGAAAATTGTGTTCTCTAATGAACATATAAAAAGTTCATTACCTTTTTCAACTAAGCTTTATTAAATTCTCTCACATATGACCAAGCTCATATATGATGATCACCAATGTTGTAGTAATATAATAACATCATACCATCCAATGTCACTCTCATGAGTAAAATTATTGTGTTGTCTCCTTAAGTTTTAATATCCAGCTTTAGATATAACAAAAGTGATAATAAATATGATGCAATCAAAATAATAATGTTTTGAGTTTAATATCATGGTGTTTGTTTGTGTTGTCTGTGAAACAAAATTAAAATATAAATCAAAAAGTTTTTATTATACAGTACAAAAATTTATTATAAACTTTAAAATGTTTTGATACTACTGGAAAAATAAATCTATGTTCGTATATATACTTAGTAATAAATAGGGTACAATCAGCGTCTTTAGTGGGCACTAGACGGTTTTCAGAATGAGAAATTCAATGAGTATTAGTTTTGATTTGCCTATAAGAACTGCCAATCTTATATATTTAAACGAGCAATTCTTGTATATATATATATATATATATATATATATATATACAAGAATTGCTCGTTTAAATATATAAGATTGGCAGTTCTTATAGGCAAATCAAAACTAATACTCATTGAATTTCTCATTCTGAAAACCGTCTAGTGCCCACTAAAGACGCTGATTGTACCCTATTTATTACTAAGTATATATACGAACATAGATTTATTTTTCCAGTAGTATCAAAACATTTTAAAGTTTATAATAAATTTTTGTACTGTATAATAAAAACTTTTTGATTTATATTTTAATTTTGTTTCACAGACAACACAAACAAACACCATGATATTAAACTCAAAACATTATTATTTTGATTGCATCATATTTATTATCACTTTTGTTATATCTAAAGCTGGATATTAAAACTTAAGGAGACAACACAATAATTTTACTCATGAGAGTGACATTGGATGGTATGATGTTATTATATTACTACAACATTGGTGATCATCATATATGAGCTTGGTCATATGTGAGAGAATTTAATAAAGCTTAGTTGAAAAAGGTAATGAACTTTTTATATGTTCATTAGAGAACACAATTTTCACTTTATTATTTGTTTTACTGAAATAATAAACCTTGCATTGAAGGAAGACAGACTTTTTATCGTCTTTTTTTTCCCAAAGGTCCCCCCAGCAGATTTCCAATCATGGTACTTTATGTTTTATTGTATGGTTTATTTAGAACATATATATATATATATATATATATATATATATATATATATATATATATATATATATATATATATATATATATATATATATATATATATATATATATATATATATATATATATATATCAACGATCTTGGAAATGGCTCCAACGATTTTCATGAAAATGAGTATGTAGGGGTTTTTTGAGGCGATAAGTCGATCTAACAAGGTTTCATTTTAAAAAAACGTCGTTTTATTCGTTTTTTCATGAAAAACTGAAACATACATCGCAAAATATGACTCTTCCTGACATCTATTGGTGTATATCGTAGTTAATGAAATAAAATACATTACCGGGACATTCAAATTGGTATTTGTGTGGGGACATTTAAAACGGTCTTCTATTAGTGATAAAATTTGTGTCTTTTTAAGAATACCGAGCAAAGCTCGGTCATCCAGATATGCTATTTATGCTGGGAAGAATAATTGAGAGGTGTCTCGAAATGCAAGAGGATGTTTATGTTTCCTTGACTATTCCAAAGGTTTTGACAAGATCGACCATGAAATACTAATACAAAAATTAAATAATATAGGTGTCGATGGAAGAGATGTGAGATGCATAGCCAATATGTATTGTGAAAATATTTTTATCAAAAAACAGGTCAGGCAGAGTTCTATTCTCTCCTCTCCCATCTTATTCAACATGTATACCAAAAGCATCTTTGGAAGACTGAGGGATATGGAAGAAATTAAAATTGGTGGTTGGAACATAAATAACAGCACATATGCTGCAGCAACAGATGCTACCATCCTGATAGCGGACAGTGACGAACAATTAAAGAACATTATAAATAAGGTGTGTAATTTGAGTAAAGAGTTGGGAATGTCTTTAAACACAAAGAAAACAGTAGGAATGGTTGTATCAAACAAACCCAAAATAGTGTTAGTGCAAAGATAAACAAAGAAGAAATAAAAATGATTGATAAGCACATATATCTTGGAACCCTGGTAACCAACGATGGAAGGTTTGCAAACGAAATAAAAAGACGCATTTCTCTCGCGAAAATAACTTTCAACAAGTCAAAACGAATATTATGTAATAAAGTGATAAGTTTCAACACTAAACAAAAAGTTCTACAATCGTGTGTGTGTGGCCAGTGTTAACTTATGGTTGTGAAAGTTGGACAGTTAATAAAAATTTGTGGAAATCATTGGAAGCGTGTGAAGCATGGTGTTGGCGTAGAAGATTGAAAATAAAAATGGACTGATTATACCTCGAATGATAAAGTGTGGTGAAAGGTTGGACTTAAAAAACAAGCATTAAATAGTGTTCACAAAAGACAGCTAGAATTTTTGGGACATATAATTAGGAAAGGGACATTAGAATTTGTAACACTATCGGGAAAGATAGAAGGGAGTAAGAAACGAGGGAGAAGACGATTAAGGTACCTAGATAGCCTGCCATGTGAAAACGCAAACGCCAATCAAATTATTCATCTGGCATACGATCCAGTTAATGGAAGAGCATGTTGGTTAACGTTTGTAATGTACAAACATGGCACTTATTATTATTATAAGTGTTGCCAAAGATCAGGCTAACACAAGACACATGCATTTAAGTATTTTAAAACTTTTTACACAACTAATTTTGTTTTTCTTTTTATTCAGCCTATTTTTTTACATAATTATTTTAATTAAATTATTTAGTAAATGAGGTTTTATTAATTTTTTTGATAATTTTGATGAATTATAAATAATATCTTTAAATTATAGATATTTCTGCCATCTGCCATATCTATATTTATATCAATAAATTAAAGATTTTTCTGCCTGGTAGAACTAATATTAGTTCTGCACAAAATAATTAGCAAATAATAATTTCTGTTTGCTCTAAATTACCAAATAAAAAGAAAATTATTCGCTCTTTCGTCCTAGCATAATCAAAACTTAGTCCCTCAAACATAATATCACTGACATTATAAAACATTGTGTTTAGCTATTATATGTGACGTAATATCATATCATAAAAAATTTTAATCAAAGTATTACATATTTACTACTTTAAACTGTAATACATGAAAGAAATTAAAAATTGTTACGTGTGAAACACGTAATCACGTAGCTTGATTAACACTGCAATGGTAAATTAGAAAACTTTAGTTGAGTAAAATTAAAAATATATATGTATACATGGCTAGATATTACTAACTGGTGAAACTAAAACTAACACCTATCCATCAAAAAATTGTTAGTAAATCGCTTTTACAAGGTTATATATTTATCAACGGAAGAGATAAGCGGTTACTTATTTTGATATTATAATGCAACACACTGACAAATTTTACCATTTTTGGTAGATATGATGAAGCGGATAACAGAACGGATATTGATTCTACAACCTATAGTTTTTCAGGCCAGCGATATACCAATGAAACTATCGAGCCAAAGTTCCTTATTAGCACGTTACATATTCGGCGAATGAGGGCTAGGTTGAAAAGTGTAACATTTTTAACCCTCGAACTTAAAAAAAGGGGTGTAATAAGTTTGACCGCTATGTGTGAGTGTCTGTCTATCTGTCTGTGGCATCGTGGCGCTTCAACGAATGAAATGATTTTTTTTGGTTTTGTTTGAAAGATAATTTGGTTGGTTTGGTTATATTGGCTGTCCACGAAGGATACACTTAGGCTATAGAGCCCATTGTGATACCATATATGTGTTTTGCCACCTTTACGCTGATAATTTCATTTATCAGCTCCTCAATTTCAGAGTGCACCTCCTTCATGCATATAGCATGCACTACACCAGCCCATCACAACTATGAATTAAATTAATTTTGTTGCGACGGCGGGAATCGAACCCGCTACCCTAAGCATACCGCGGTCGGAATTGGTTACGCCTTAACCAACTGAGCTAATAGGGTGACAGATAATTTAATGGCGATAATTTAATGGAGAGTGTTCTTAGCTGTGTTTCAAGTGCAAATTTAGAGCTCCTTACCTGAAAAAACTAAAAATTGGGGATGATTTTTCAAATCGCCTCAGTTTAGAAAAGGCTTTAAGGAAAAAGACAATTTAATGAAGAGTGTTCTAAAATATGTTTCAAATGCATGTTTAGGGATCCGTACCCGAAAAACTTGTTACCTTCACGAAACTTATTTTAATTTCAAATTTAAATGGCAAAGACGGCTAGATGCGAACAGGGATACACTTTGTCCGGAACTAGATGCGTTAAACACTGACTTGTGAAGATGTTGTTATATGTATTATTAATTTAATACTAAAGGTGAGAGTTTATATGAACTTCTTCATAACATTTTTCATAAGATATACATTCTAAAATAATTGCAACAAGAGACTAAGAATATTTTAAAATCAAAGATAATATTAACAAATAAAAATACTTTACATAAACTGCATACATTGTTTAAAAATACAAAAATTATAAAAAAGTCTTGTAACACTCTGGTTGAGTTAGATAATTTGATAGTAACATATTTACCGGAAGAATAGGAAGTAACAGAAGTAACATGTGGTTTGAAGTCAAGTTAACCAAAGTGTTAACCAAAATGGATAACACTTGTGGCAATGTTTAATATAATTCAATTCTGATCATAATATTACTCGAACACTTCTGTGCATCGAATAATATTATACAATATAATCTATGTAATATCTTACTGTATATAACACAAGCAAAACCTGTTGAAAAATCAATGCCATCATCGGGTTTATTGTTTGTACAAACTTAGTCGATTTTTAAAGTAAATGAAAAAAAAAAAATACCTTAAAAATTTTTTAAAAACACAAACAGTTTTTTTTTTTTTTTTTTGTGAGAGCAATAATAATTGTTTGCACCTAAATATTGTGGTAACCGAAGGGGCAAATTTCGCCCAAACATAAAATAACGGGCAGTGAACTGCATTAATGAAATGTGTACTTAGTGTGTTTCGATGGTTATCTCGCGCAAAATGAGGTTTGGTTGAGAAAATAGGTTGGAAAATGGGAATTGTCTAAGGAAACAATCAAACCTTCATGATGTGAGCTTCTAGAACGTTGCACATGGTAACGATATAATTTCAAACCAAACACAAAATGTTTAATATTAGAATTCAAATTTGTGAAGATAATTAATTAATGAAATTTATTTAGGTTTGTACACTATTGAAAGATTTTATTATCGAAAACTACGGCTTGCACGTGGATTCACACGAATGGATTGACAAAAAACACATCACGTTTTAATGAAGAAATTATGCAAATTACAAAAATATAACTGATGTATGAAAAAACACTTTTTATTTTCTTTTCGATTAAAAGGTTGAAGAAAAGATTATTCGCCAACGAAAAAAACCACTGAATTGGAATCAACTTGAAATTAGACTTGAAAACTAATTTGAAATTTACTTTAGAAAAAATGGCGTTGAGACCATGTGTCTCAAGCCAGAGCAAAAACAGAAAAGTAATCAATGATTGATGAGCTAGCAGCACGTATTTTTACACTTCTAAGTTGTAAACACATTTGAATTGTAGGCGTTGCCAACTATCAATCATCAAACTGTCAAAAGACAGAAATTGAACGGCCTTAACAGTAAATTTTTACCATAGTATCACCAAAACGAAGAAACAGATATGATATTGGATTGTTTGTATGTTATTACGATTCAAAATTGTGTTTTAAAACTGAAACAGTTTACTCAGATGAATTTTATTTCTCTTGCGTAACCATTTATGTTAGAAATATGAATTTTACCAAAATTTTATCACAAATTTATTTTGCTTGGCTATAATCTGCACTTTTGTAAAATGATTTTTTTACTTTTTTTTTAAATTTATTTAAACTAGGATTCTTTGTTGAAAGTATATCTCGAGGAATTTTTCAATTTCATAGATTTTATTATTTTAAAATATGAAAGATCTTTAAATAGATTGCAGAGCCTATTCAAGATAATTACATATATATGATACCAAAATTCAGTTCATTCTACCCGAAACATTTCCTTCAGGATACCATCAACACATGATGAACAGTATGAATTTCATGCATCATATCTTAAACTAATCATTTTGTAATATTATCTCATCTATATATTTAGAACATCATTCGAGCATTCTAGAATCTAGTTCAATTTTTCTAGTTCAATTAATATTAACAAGTTTTTCTTTCTGTTTTAGGTAAGTACCAGATTCAATTTACTGAAGTTACAGTTTTGTGTTAGCAAACATAATGGTAAGCTCAAAAAGTATTAAATATATAAGTTAAATATTTTTCGGGAAATGATTCATCTACATCTCATTAACTTAGTATACTGCCAAGGTAAACTGTCTCCAAATAGGAGAAAATTGTGACTTGAGCGAGCGTTGAGCTCATGTTTTTTCAAAAATCATTGTTTAGATATTTGTGCTTAAAATGCAACTAATTTGAAGGCTATTTGTATCCTCTTTCTTGTTAAAGGGATAGTTAAGTTTACGGAACTTCTCTAAGATTCGTTTTTTTTTTAATTTGACCTAGAAAGGATATACAGTGTCAGCGTTAAAAAATAAATTTTCCATCTTGTTTGTTTCAATAAATAGCTTGTTTCTCTGTTAACACGGAGACCAAAATCCATGTCAAGATTTCAATAAGAATGAATTTTTACAATGCATTCGAATAAATTTTGAATAAAAATTCTTATTTAAATAAATTTCCACTTTACTTTATTTGCTTCACCTTCATCAATAAATATTTTTAAAAAACAAAATTCACCAAAATTTTATTCTCATCACTATCGGGTGAAAAAATAGGACACAGAATAATATAAAGTACTTATCCTTTTTTTTTGTTGTGGTCGTCACCCACCAATCCTCATTAAACTTAGACATACAACACCAATATAAGAGGGTGCCTACTGGTGTTATGCGGATGGTGATACAAATTTTTCAGCATTTTCCTTATGATAATGTGAAAAATCCATTATGTGTGTAGTGATACGTGCTATATATATTTATATCGATGTGATAAAAAGGACGAATACATTATTTACAAATGACCAAGTTTTTCAATCGGAAATATGGATGACACCATATCACCGATTCATTGTCCTCCATACAAGGTGTACGAGATTACTTGCAATCAGTCATTACATGTCGTTTTACACTTATAATTGATTTTGGAGCAGGTAACAGAATTAGGTCAGTAACATTTCACTGCCACTGGTATAATAAACCTGATATAATGAAGAAGATCTTTTTATCATCCTAGTGAATGGCAATGGCCGAAGTTACGGGCGCCGTTGAAAATCAGGCATACAGCTGTTACAGCTATGTGCTTGGAAAAAATGAAACTAGTCTTTATGGCTATTTTAGGTTAGAAATTTTATACACACAGTTAAATTTTCTGTGGATATCACTATGTCAGTATTGGTCTGAGAGCCATACTCGAAGAGGCAATGCAATATGCGTTAGGCCTATACTGCTTGACGATACTCACAATACTTCTGGTGGAGAGCCCTATTAAATACTGCAATATTTCTTATGCTTACATAGATACTGTAGTATTTGTCTCTATATCATACCAGCATTGTAGTGAACGCCATGTATTTCTTTCAGTGTAGAACCAATTTGCAGTCGAGATAGTATTGCATGATCATTATCAAAGGTTATCCAAGACAATCAAACAAACTTTATAAAAAACTAAAAACTTTATAAGAAATTAAAATTATATCAAACATTCTACACATCAATACTTTTCGTCTTTTATACTCTCTAGAAAGAGGGTTTTAAGATCATGTATATTCTTTCTTTCTTTTATTAATTGAATCTAATGAGATTCAGCTCTTAACATTGCCGAGATTTTGGTAAGGCTTCAAATTGATAAAAAATATTGCATAAAATTTGAATGATTTTTTCCGATTTTCTGAATTCCATTAGTTGCTACCTACACGTTAATAGGAACCATAAAATATTTATGTGTCAAATGTCATGTCTCATATTATACAATACATTAAATTTATAAATATCCTGAAGGTTACAAATATATTCCTGCCAACTACCTACATAAAATTTAAACATTAAAATTATTTTGTAATAATGATCAAGTTGAAATATGGTAGGTCGTATTTTGAATAAACGAAAAACAACCTGTAATGCTTACCACGCATTCTACACCCACACAAAAAAATACTAGTTTTCTGTTTGTATAAAGTGGATCTAGTAAAATTTACCGGTAAAAAAATAATTTTAGTTGCATGTTTTAAGAAACTTTAGAATTAGGAGTTTAACCACTAATTTTAAATTCAATAAATTAGAATTCGTATCATGAAAAATAAAAGCTCGAGTAACTTACAAAATGTTTTTTAAAAATCTGAAACATAATCAAATTGACAGATAGTTAATCAATTTGCGTAGTTTATATTGTATTCTGAAGCATTGTACTGGTTTCACGTCGATTTGAAAACTTCCTCTTTGTCGTATAATTTGTACTTTTCAAGATCTAAAATCGCAAGTCTAATGTTTAATGTTGGGTCTGGACAGTTTTACTACAGTTTGTCTCAAAATTTTCTGTCTTTACTTATATACGATTTTCCTTTAACATTGTTTCACTTATTCAAAGTATCAGTGTGTTTAGTTGAGATGAATCTTATGGACTTAGAACTGCATTAATATCGAGCACTTTATTACAATCCTTTCTAAGAAATTTACTATAAGACTAGATATGTTTTCAGATGACCAATAAAAGGTGTTGATTTCAATATAAAGTTTTCATCAAGCCTTATGTAGCCTGAGTTTTCCGAGATTACTTGAAGTTTCTGGATTGTTGTCAAAGAATTACAGTTGGGTTTTTTAAATAGTTATTCTGTTATTCGGGACGGAAATAAATGCAAAAAATCAAAAAACATGAAAATCGGTTGAGCCGTTCTCGATTTGTAACTGTTCGAACAAACCCGACTTTTTTTATTAATTAACATATAAAACACCTTGTTAAGAAGTAGGCTATTTGCCTGGAAAGATTTTTTACATAATATCTCTTGAATATTTTCTTATTTTCCAAAAATATAATAAAAAGTCCTTATCTTGAATCGAAATAATATCATTTTTATAACGATAAACATTTTTACTACGTAATGAATGGTGATAAGTACGTATTTATAACGTAACAAATGTTGGTAGACCTTTAACTTTTGAATGTATTTAATTGAAGTTTTGTTAGAAAATAGAATGTTCTGTGTGTGTGCCTCTTACAGATAGATCACATTATATATTGCATATAAACATAGAATATTGTAATATCTTTCATGTGAAAGAGATATCGTTCGGTTAGGTTTCTAATACTTAAAACATTTCAATGTTTTAGTACTTGAATATAACATCGTCTCCATGATGTAGCTAGGTTGCTAGTTGTAACTAGTACTGTGCTATGTTGTAGTAAGTAGATTCTAGGAGAGATATATGCTTGGTTAAATTGTAAAATGTTGGTACCTTACAATCTATCTAGACATTTACAGTATGTTCTAATAAATTCTCGGTTTGTAAAATCCATTATTAAATACTTTTTTCCTCTGATTTTTCACTTGTCGTTGGAACTGCAAATTTTATATTCATAGTTTTTTCTAGGATTCGCTGACAGAAAAAACTTTTTTACCAAATATTTGGCTGTGTCAACACTATGTGTGGCTTTATGCCATAATTTTTAGGTCAGTATTCACATAGATTCCTTAATTTTGAATTGTACCTATAATTTTTTACAAAACTTTTCTGTCTCTGACGGAAAAATTTGTAGAATATTTACTCCAAATTTGTATACCATGTGTATGAAATATATTATTATACCATCTATATGAAATATGTATATCAATGTATGCTAAGTTTAATCCCAAGTTTGTAACGCTTCGAAATATTGATGATACCAACAAAATTTTGGTATACGTGTTTATAAAATCACCTAATTAGTCCATTTTCGGCTGTCTGCCTGTCTGTCTGTTTACTCGTCTGCCATCACGATAACTCAAAAACGAAAAAGGATATCAAGTTGGAATTTTTACAGCGTGCTAAAGACGTAAAAAGTGAGGTCGAGATCGTAAATGAGCAACAAAGGTCAATTGGGTCTTGGGTCCGTAGGGCCTATCTTGTAAACCATTAGAGAAAGAACAAAAAATTAAATGTAAAAAAATTAACAACATCATTTTTTTGTCAACATCACAATTTACCCACGAGGGCGCAAATTAGATGCAAATTTTATAGTATGTATTATATGGGAATATCAGTTATGAATATGTGGCTATCTAAAAGTGGATATTTATCTTTACTTATTACTTTACGAATTATGGTGAAAAAATTGGTAGAAAACCTTCACAAATATATAATTTTAGGGCTCTTATCCATGTAATAACGTTGTAACAAATGTATCGTCCTGTTAAATATAACTGGCAAAATTTTACTGTATAGATTCGAATTTGAAACCTCCCAGATTTGCTTAGATATTTGATCGCTCTCGCCCACTTGCGGATTGTCTTCGAAAACATAGGTACAAAAACACTTCGTGAGGAAGGGTTAAAATCATTTATATCGGGAAGATTTCTTTTGTTTTGCAGGTCAATTATTTGATATTTACTACATAAATTTTCATTAGTTTCTTTATAAATTATTTTGTCGCATTCAGTATATACCCTTATAGCAACGATAAATTTATAGTAAACATATATGAAGTAGGTAAATGTTAGTCGTTTAGTGAACTAAATGGTATGTCAGATAACATTAGCGAGTTCTCTGTCACCTAAATCTTTTAACAACATCAAATTAAATACCAACTTGACTATAAATACAAGGCACTAGGCAGGCACACCAGCTACTTGCTATAGTAATACTAACTATAATCTATTTCACATGTATTACCTTACATCCAAAATTGTTATCTTATATTTTACAATAGTAATTAACTCAGTTTTATTTACGTATTTATGTAATTATAATTACATAAAAATTTTATTAAGTTCTTAACGGTCTCATTCTTAATATTTTTGTATGAAAATAAAAATTAATTTGGTATTACGTTTCTAGCATCTGCTCCGCCACGGGAATCGGGTCATAATTTATCGATTTAATTTTAACGTCCAAATTTAATTATAAAAGAATAGGTATAAAAAATTGTAGCACATCTATTATCATCTAAGATCACAATGCCAACATACTTCTTTGGATGATCAGAATGTCAACAAGCTTGAATCTTACTTTGATTACTCAAACTTTGATTCTTAATAAGTATTCTGTAAACATTTTTAATCTTTTTGGAGCATGCAATTTTCGAATGCTTTTCAACTATAAGCATAAATTAGGCTTTCCACTTCCAAAAATAAATAATATATCGTTTTTCAAAAAATGTAATGAAAAACGCTATAGGAAGTTATCGATTCTCTCTAGATAGGTTCTATCTCGTCTATGAAGACGATACTTACAATAGAACTATTTTGTTATAGTTTATTTAGAAATAGGATTTCAGAAAACTTTTTGCTACCTACATTTTGACTCATTTTGTTTGAAAACTAAGAAAACTTATGTAGTTTATTTTTATAGCTAGAAAACACTACGAGTGCGTTAATAATGCGTTATCTCACATATAAATCGACAAAATTTTATCTACGCCTCTAAAATGTAAAAATAAACGATAGTTAAATTATCGATTAATTAAACGATATTAAAAAAGTTAGTATGGTAACTTGTTGCTAGTTTGATTTGTAATTTGGAGTCTGGTAATAGATGCAAGTACGTTAATGAACTATTCTCCCCACGCATACTGAGTGAGAAAAGTAGTTCTCATCTCACGTTCGAACATACAAATTTAATCTTATTCGAAATTTATTATTATTTCAATGGAAAGAATTTGTAACTAACCACAAGAAAAAGTAAGCTAGCTCGTGAGAGAGACATCACTAGCGAGTGAGAAAGTAAGCAATATCACAAATTAATTCTATTGTTCGATTAACCTTTCTTATTATCAGTTTAAGCATTTTTAGTCATGTTTGCAGTTTTGTATTCTTAATTGTAAAATTAGCTCAAAAAAGCTGGCTAATCGTTATAATTGTGTTACAACACAATTATTAAATTTTTATTGAATCGTAAATCTAATTTTTGTTTGAATTGTATTGATTTTTTTATATCAATTTTAAATATTCATATATTGATTTGATTTTCGTATTGTGTCATAAACAACGAAATCAGTACCATTATTCAATGGTTGTGACACGTTATATGTGACATAGGATATCGTGGTTTTATATATCATTTGTACCAATATCAATTACTGTGCGTCCAAGGGCAAATATTTCAAAGTGGTGTAAAATTGTTAAAACTAAATCGAAAACAATTTGCGTTAAATTCTATTATGCCAAAACGTTACGTTCAAACTTAAAGTAAAATTGAACACCGAAAATTGTTACTCAAATTTTGTTTTGTATTAGAGACTGAATATTCAGTTTCATTTCGTAACATTTCACTAAACAACTTTCACCCGCGAAGAATATTGTTTCAAAGATTATCGTAAAGCATCATAAATTTCAAAGACCGCGGTAAAAATTTCTAAAAATTTGATTCATGAAAAATGTGATTTTAAAATTTTCAGAAAAACTCAATCTTCGTATGCGTGACAGTTGTCAACGTCGATATACAGGAAATTTTCGTACAAACGACCATCTCAATGAGAAATATTGTTCAGTTATCTGTTTTATGTCGTTTTCACATAATACAGAAGACATTCAAACAAAGTTTTTAAGACATGTGGCTGAGGAGAACATTAACTTGCATTTTCATTAAAATTTTAGCGATTAAACTATTAAATAAATTAGTCTTTGTTCTATTTTGTGTGATGGCCTTTCTTTTTAGAAGGCGGGCTTCTCACAGGGATTGTATAACAATTAACTTAATTTTGGTTTTCTATTCCAACCGGTATCAACAGCGTTTATTTTCTTTTTGAAATTTGATAGAAAAATCCTTTCAAATTGATTAAAGAAATATTTTATGTAAATTTTTGTTTTGGTACAAAAAAAAAAACTTATACACATCGAATAAAAAATAAAGTTAAACATAAAATAGTTTATTTAGGATAAAAGCAAGGTAATCTTTATTTACTTGTATTCTAATTTAGAAAAAATTGATAGAATCGAAGTTATTGTAATGGAGTAAAAAGAAAAAATTTAATACTCTTTCAAAATTTGGTGTTTTACTTTCCAAAGTGCAATCCAATATAATTACAACTAATGGTTTAACTTCAAGGTTATCCAATCTGTTGACACGGAAATATTACTCTTGGACATGGCTTAAAAAAATATCCGATTGTAACGGGGAGTAATTAACCCTCCCAAAGTACTATGTAGATTATCTAATTTTTAGAAAATTCATCGAAAAATATTGTTTTTCAACTAAGGAAATTTTTCCAGAGTTTTTTTACAAAATTATCTAAGGTAGAGAGTTGCAAACTTGAAGGTGTCATTGAATTGTTGGTCTCTTAGCCTAATTTTATACCTACTCAATGATAGTATTAAAGGCGTAAAGAAGGCAAATTTAAAACCAACATTTTAGTTTCTAGTTTCTGGCAAACTATAAGAGCTTTTAAAAGGTCGATTGTATTTTATTTTTGAAGGTTATAGATTTGATTTAAAATTATAAATTTTGGAAAACCAAAATCTTTTTCTAAGAATAAAACAGACAAGATGGTATTGTTCTTGTCGAATCATTAAAAGTGTTTTGTATTTATTTTATCGATCCCACTGTATATATTACATATTTGAACTCTGTTGTATATAATAATTCGTACTCTACCTAGACTGTCTATAGTGGTTTATTTTCGGGGATAAAATGTGTCCACATCCTTTATTCTCTCTCTCTCCCCCTTATCGTTTTGCCAATACTCATAGATTGGATAGGCTATAACAAATAAACATACAACTGTTGGTATGGATATGGATATAAATGTTGGAATATAAAACACTACTATTATAATATGTGTATTGTAAAATTTATTGTGTAGGCCATACATCTATACTATATAGTCAAAAACATTACTAATGCCCTATGTAATGTCAAATTGTGCTTAAATAATAGCTGTAACAAAATCTCAACAATTTATTGCTGTTTGTCTCTGAATGGGTTTTGGAAAATGGATGAAAAAAATACTCATCATTATGAGAGACATATAATAAAATTGGTGCTTTGTTGTAATAGTATAAAAAAAATTGCTTTTGTGCTACTATTTTCTATTTTGAAGGTAACGAGGTCAAATTCACCTTTAATAAGTGAAGGATATGAATTAAAGTCGACCTTTATTTGTAAGGTAACCATCATTTATCAAACGAAAGTCATTTTTATTACATTTCAAATTTCCGAGCATAGAGTACCTTTACATGTGGTTCCGGACTACTTATAAAAAGAAAAATCAACTCTTTGCAATCTTTCAAGACCCTTTTCACATCTTATACCAACGCTTTTATTCAAAAATGTTGTCTTTCTTCGGTGTGTTAAATAAGTAAGTAGATGAGCGTAATTATCTATGTAAACTTACCTGTAAGCGAATGAATAAAGTAGGCCACTTAGTTTTATAGGTAATGTTGTACCAAAAGTTCTGTTGAATTAACATTAAAAAAAAAAATTAAATTATCAAGAAACCCGAAAGCGTTAAATAAAAACTAAAAAGAAAAAAATAGGTCCAACAATTTACATATAGGCTTGAACTGTTCAGTAAGTTGTCGGGGAAAAATTTTTTTCTTACAAATTCATTTCCAAGCATATACATTCTAAAAAACGAAAAAATTATTTTCAAACCAAAATAAATGCTTTTTTGACAGATTTTCAACGTATAAATGTTGTTGTGTCTTACACTTTTTTAAGGTAGTACCTACACGAAAGTGATATTCCAAGAATTTCTCAAAACTCAGAATATAAAATATTTAATTCATAATACACTTGCTGTTAAAATTAGAAGATGATTTACCATGCCATACATGAGATATTAGCAATTAAAAGTGACGCAATTTGTACGTGTACATGGGAGAAGTGTATAAAAATACACAAATTTACAAATATTATATTTATTTACCAATGAATGACGTCCACCATCTCTATGAAAAACTAATATAATGTAGAATACTATATTTAGAAAATATATAAATAAAAATAAAAATTATTTACCATATAGTTTCGATAAAAAACTTAAATAAATAACTCGTTTTAGCGATATTTTTTTATGGAGAGGATATAATAACTAATGGTAAAGTTATATATCATAGTATGTGTGTGTATACGTATAGAAGATTTGTTAGTGAGGAACTACAGTCTTGTGAAAATAATATATGGTATATGTATAATAGTCATAGCACAGTTAATGCACTGAATGATAGTATTAGTCCAAAACTTTTTGACTGGACGGTCGCGGAGGAACTACCTTAATATATTAAAAACTAGATTGATACCCACCCGCTTCGCTGGGTTCAAAAGTAAAGGTTGATAAAGATTGCTCTCGCTTATCCACTTTCTATATATTAAGGATTATTTTACACAGGTAAAATACATGTATGGTTTTCTATTTTTTTAAATGTATAATAGTCGTAATTATTCATTGAGTATATCAGAAAAGATGGCTGTGAAATATTTTATATTGACTGTTTTTACAGAAATCTGCAATTTATGGTAATGTCAAATGACTACTTTTACAGAAAATCTGTAATTTATGGTAAAGTCAAATTAAATTAATTTTTAAATTTTCTTTATCTTTATTATATCTCATGTGCTATTCTGATATATCATCCATTAAAAACCTTTCGCTAGTTTTAGCGTGAAAGCGTAACCAACAAACAAACAAGAATGCTTACTTTGGCATTTATAATATATAGAGATAGAGATAATACCAACAAAGATATTCAACATATATGTCTTAATCGATATTTATACCTATATACAGGGTATTTCAACGATTAACTCATTAAATTATTTATTTTCACTTGTTAATATTACAGATACCTCGTAACATTATTAGAGTACTCAATAAATTAAATACATTCATCGCACATAAAAACCAAAATAAATAAATACATAAAGCACGATCAGATTCGAACATAAACAACATAAAAATAAACCGTACAACTAGATTGGGTACATACATACATACAAACATACAAACATATATTTTATGTTGTGTTATAAGTTTTTAATGTACAATATTTTATATGATTATATGAAATTCGCGTGTTTATTGTTTGTAAATTATACTCTTAATGAATATAAAATATATATTACTCGTACTATGATGAACAGAACATAAGAACATATCATTAATGTTCTATTTTATATACAAATTATATATGTTTTTGAAATTAAGTGCCTATGTTATGTTTTGACTCTATTTCAAAAAGATCTACATACATACTTTGTTATTCAGAGCGATTGCTTTTAAAAAGCAAAACTTCTGTAAATCCGCAGTTTGAATTATAGGATTATTGTTATTTGGGACTTGCATCCTGTTTACATCATATGAAATTTAAACAAGGTTATTTGTCCTATTTTTTTACTGGAATTCGTAAACTTGGATAACTTTAGATGCAATATACACACCATTTCCTATAATTTAAATAACCATATAAATAATGCTTTTAATTTTACGCATAGGTTCATTTGTATTTAAACAATTAATTGATCATTAAATATGGGAAAATAACAAAGGAATTTTCACATCATTTCCCTAAAGTAAAAAGCTATAATTAAATGCATAAAATCTATGCAGTTAAAAAAAAATTCATATCATAAATATATCTAGATTAAGTGTTAGTCTTTTAGATTTTTAGTGTAAAGTTTTATAATTAAGTGTTCAGTTTTATGGTTTAGTAAAATCAATCAATAGTTCAATCAAGTTTTTTCCTTTAAAATTTCCATCAATAAACCAAAAATAATATCACAAAATAAACTTAAATTATATTAGAATAAGAAGAATAAGATAACCAGGTACTTAAATTTACCTAAAGCAAACAATTTTATAATAAAAATTATTATCAATTGTTGTGTACAATGATAATTATTTTTACTTTTAAAGACCATCAAAGTATACAAATACTTTAATTCTATAATTAAAATTATAAAAATCTCTCTTTATGTTAGAGCAAATGAAAAGTGGTCCTATGACGCTGATATATAAAACAAAAGAAGCATGCGGGACTGCTGATAGAAGTGAAAACTAAGTAACTTGTGAATTGTATGTAATGTAATATATTACTTATATGCGTTTCCACCATTTATGTCATAGATGTATTAATTTTTTGGTGTGGATCGAATCTAAAACATCCTCGCATCCACTTGAACACACCCTACAAAATTTTATCAAAATCAATCCATCCGTTTAGGAGGATTCCAATTACAAACACACACGGTCATGGGTTTTAATTTTTTTTGTGCGAAACACTCAAAAGCACATTGTAGTGGACCGAATGGTGCATCTAATCTATCCTCGCATTCACTTGAACACACACAAAAAATTACATCAAAATCGGTGTGTCCGTTAAGGAGAAGGTCAATTACAAGACACGCGATGGTAGTGATGCGAGTTCCTTGTTTTTGTTACACAAAAAGTGTTACACAATTCAACGAGACAAAAGAAGTTTTCAGTTTATTTTGGTCATATCAACCAATGATTCATTTTGAAGACCTGTATGTTTAAACAATTTTTTTTTTGGTCTGTAATTGTTGGCGAAGTATTCACATCGTATATTTACTTTTCAGATAAACTCTAAAAAAACTTCAATGCGTTAGCAAAAGTTACTGATATTCGTTCAAACTGTCATTCAAAAAATTTAAAAATTTCAAATGGAAACGTGATAGAACGTTGAACTAGATACGTACAATTTGAGGAATCAATATATAAAATGGAGATTATATAATGTTGTTGTTCGATTGAAATAA